>NC_056741.1:1033956164-1034121164 GCF_019279795.1 Protopterus annectens
TGTATATGTACAAAAATGTGGGTGTGGATTACTTCTGATTGCTCTAAAATGCATGGACCGCATCCCATCAGAACTACTGTGAAAGAAGTGCATGCATGTACTGTAAATTAGTGCTTATTATCCCAGAATGGTGCTATATTATAGATTCATAGGTAGATACCAGGCTAAATGCCCGAAGGCATTTATAAGCCTAGCCGGAATGTGTTGGCTTTCGCCACCCCCTTAGATTAGTTCCCTGTGCCGCTGTCCAGGAGAGCCATTGAAGTGATCCCTGCGGTAAACTTTCTGTTTCCCATCCACTCGTCAAGGTTTCTCTTGAACAGGGTTAGCGAGGAGCTCTGCCTAATGTAGATTGGAATCTTGTTCCAGAGCATGGGAAGTCTCTGCGATAGGAATTTATCCCCCCAGCACGTCCTATTTATTGTTGTGGTGAGGTTTAGATCCCTGGAGCATGTGGCTCGAGGGGATATGGTTTTCTTTAAGTGGAGCATGTCCATCAATTCTGGGTTGGACATGGCCTTGTATGTCAGGCAGAGATCACCTCTGAGTAGGCGGTATGCAACTGAGAACAGCTGGAGTTTCTTCAGTCGAGCTGCATAGGGCATCTGCTTGAGGCCAGTGATCCTCTTGGTGAGGTACTTCTGTGGTCTTTCCAGTTGTTGCAGGTGTCTTGTTAAGTACATCCCAAATGGGGCATTGTATTCTATGATGGGTCTGATGAGTGATGCATAGAGGGGACTAATGACCTCTTTCGATCTGGATGCAAACCCTTTTGTGATTAGGTGGGCCACATAGAAAGATTTTCTAACCACTTTGGCAATGTTATTATCAAAGCAGAGGTTACTATCTACTTCGGTCTCTAGATCCCTTATTACGTCTTCCGTATTTAGGGGGCTACCACCTATGTGGTAGTTTGTGGGTACTTTGTTTTTTTCCAAAGGAGATGACTATGCACTTTTTGGCATTTAGCTTGAGGCCATGGTTTTGACACCAGGTATCTGTCTCAGTGAGACCCTTTTGGAGGATGTCTGTTGTCAGCTGGAGAGTGAATTATAGCCCCTAGTTTGCAGTCATATGTGAACTTGGTCAGCTATAGTCCTCCTTTGCTTGTCTGTACCTCTGAGAAGTATATGCCAAACAGGAGGGGTCCTAGGACTGAGCCCTGGGGAATGCCGCTTGTAACCGGTTTAGAGTCAGACCTAGCTCCCGCAACTCTTAACATGTGGGTTCTGTCCGTGAGCCAGTTGGTCAGTTGTTAAATCTCATAAAAATGCAAAGAATAATGCCAGAGATCCAATTTAGTTAGAAAGTAGTCAGATGCTAGATGTTGCTTTCAAACTTATATCTTACTTCTCTTTTGCTGTAAAATGCAATGCAAAATATCACAAATCAGTTAGAAGCCTTCTACCTTGCATGTCTCAACTTTGCAAGAGGAGTATTTCAAGTATTTCAGCATAACATTTATCACATGATAGTGCAATCTTGTTAAATTCTATGTTCTGTCTCACAAAATGTAAAACTGAATGTTACACCTCCAGTAAGATTAAGCATTAGAATGCTAAATATTGATATCTAGAATTAGTTCAGACTTGTGCTACACACACACACACACACACACACACACACACACACACACACACACACACACACACACAGATGCACACTTACAAAGACGCATACATACATATACACACACACACACACACACACACACACACGCACAAATGCACACTTACAAAGACGCATACATACATACATACATACATACATACATACACACAGAGACACACACACATACACACACACACACACACACACACACACACACACACACACACAGGCAGGTGCTGATGCACATTTACAAAGACAGACAGACACACACACACACACACACACACACACACACACACACATATCTTCACAGCAGAAATTCATAGCGTATTGGGATTATTTCTGAAGAGAGAAAATAGGACATCCCTTTTAATATTTAGCAGACTAAAAATGAAAAATGTCAGAATGGTCTACTGCCAGAAAACACTGCAATATACAGCTAACATAATAACTTTTTATCAAGACATACCTGGGAGTGTGTATATTTTTCTAGTATAGCAACAGGGCAATAATTATTGAGTTTTGCTGAATGACCCCTATTGCATAAATTAATTATTATTATTGCAAACTTCCTTAGTTTGTGAAAATGTTGGTCAAATATATGATGGTTTATTACAATGAAGCAGGGTAGGAAATGAGCAGAATAGGAAAGTCATCCTTAAAAATGGAAATAACAGAAATTATAAGATGTGTGCAAGATTAATGTTTATGTCTGAAGGGACAAAAGTTATTCTATCGTTTCTGCAGAAGTCAGGAAAGGAAATGATTTAGATATCTGATTTGTCAAGATATAACATGTATTGTACCCTTACCTAATTTTTTTTTTACTTGTTCATGTTATTTTGGTGTGCTATCTTGTCTCTTGCTGTTATTATCATGGACTTTGTGTGACTGCTGACTTCTCTGAAAGTTTAAAGAAGGCAGTACTTTGAGTTTGTGCTAGTCCAGCCATAATTTGTCTTTCTCATACAGCTTTCTCTTAACTTCTGGTGTGATTCAAGGCATAGACCCGGACTTGACTTGACATTCTCTGTGAAGGTCTAGATATTGAAGACCAACAGAAAATGTGTTGAAATATCTGGTTGCTGAATTCAAAGGAAGGTCACTCAGGCGAATTGTGCTCAAACTGTTGAGTATGTGATTGAATGTGTTTACATCAAATGTGCAGAGGTTTCTGGGAAAAAAAGTAGTGATGTGTTTTCAGCATTAATCTTAAACAGCAAAAGGAAGCAGGTGGTCAGTGATTGTGTCTGGCATAATGTCAGATGCTGCTGTATTGTAACGAGTAGGTACTAGGATACATTGAAGTCTCTTCTCTCCTGAAGTAGTATTTTCTCTTCTGGTCAATAGCATAATTAGTTGACACAACTAAAGCATCTGTATTTGAGGAGTATTTCCAATGAATGTTTAAACCACTCAAGATCAATAGTATCTTTAGATCAGTCTGGTGGAACAGATAAGATGGAGCAATCCGTGTTGGTGAATTTATATGAAGAGAGTGGAAGGCAGATTCCATATAAGTTGACCAATGGAGCTGGACTTGTAGAATGTTGAACTGTAAAGTGTTATTTTGAATGGCAGCTACACCACCTACTCCTTATATAGGAGTCACAGGAAGTTCAAGGCAACTAAGTCATGTGATGGTTAGGCCTTGCCAGTTCCCACCTTAGACTGTACCTCCCCTCTCAGTGAGGGCTAGGCCAATTAAACCCAGGTTGAATCTCTGAACCCCCACCCAATTATCCAGGTCCTGCTTGACTGAAGATAGTATATCACACTGCTATGCCTGCAGGTGGAGTTTATTCCACAGGTGAGGAAGATGCTGAGTAATCTGTCTCTCCACCTTGTTTTATTGATCTGCTGAAGCAGATTTTGATCCTTTTTCTGATATTTGCAGAACTGGTTCATTTGTGTAGGTACAATAGATCATGGACTAGTGGGTCTTTGTTTGCTCGAAAGAAAAGGCATATGTCTCCTCTGAGGCACCTACATGAAAGAGAAAGAAGAACAGTGCTTCTAGACTTTCCTGGTAGCTAAGGGATTTTAAAACTTGTGATAGTCTTTTTTAGAAACACCTGGGGTCTCTCAGATTGTTTTATAAGTCTAGTAAGGGACATCACATGGGGGAGGGGTTCTATAATTTGTCTAGTCAGTGGTCAATGCAAAGAGGCAATAACCTATTAAACTCTGGATGATATTTCTCAGGCATTCAGCTGCACCAAATATAAGGATCTCCTGACCACTGTTGCAACATGGTAATCAAAGAAGAAGGACTTATCTACCCATGGGCCCAGGTCTCTAAGTACATTTCAATGGTAAATGCTGGAAGGATGCTTCGTCTGCCAAATGTGACAACGCTATGCTTTTAGCATTTAATTTCAGTCCACTTTCAATATACCTGGGATTTATAAGTGTAAGTTCCTGCTGGTGGGCTTCTGTGTCAGAGGAAGATTTAAGAATGAATCCCATGTAGTAAACATCTGCATACTTTGGTTAGTCATAGGTACTGTCTTTTAGTTTGTTAGTCAGGCAAGTAAATACTGAACAGAAGCTGTCCCAACACTGAGCCCTGCAGGATACCACTGGTCATGTTCATGGTCTCTGACACTGACCCTGCCATCTGCAACATTTAGGTTCTGTCTTTTAACCAATTTGTTATCCACCTTACCACATGGGAGTCTGTCACACACTTAGCTTATTAATTATGCTAGCATGTGGATAGTGTCAAATGCCTTGGTCAAAGCAAATCAAGGTGGGCTGCATGTCCACTGTGACCACTGTCTACTGCTTGCAGTATCTTTTTGGAGAATCTTACTAGGTTCATAAGGCAGGATCTACTTTTTTTACACAACTAAATTGTTGTGGACCTAGCCTGATGAGCTTTAATATACATGTTAATTAAGTATGTTATAATGTGTTCTATGGCCTTACAAGTACGATCCATCAGGTTAATAGGCCTAGAGATTAAGGGGTCAGTAGTAGGGTCACATTTATGGAGCTGCATTACCAGTGCTGTATGCCATACTGCTGGGATAGACCCTTTTTTCATGGTCAGGTTAAATAGCTTATGGAAAGAATCCACCAGGGCATGTTTAGTACTATTTAACAAACAGCCTGGTATGTTATCTGGTCCTGTGGTGGAAGTGTTCTTTATTATGGGCAGAACTTTCAATACATGGTCTTTTGTGAAGACGGGTTGTTTGAGAGAAACAGGGATCACAAAACTTTGGATAGTCACCTCAGGAATGAAATTTGCTCTAAATGTATTTACTAGTATACTGGCAATGTCCATTGGATCCGAATGGGTTTTACCATTCAGTGTGAGCTCTGTATATTGTTGATCGTTGTTTGTTAGTTTTCTAACATAACTAAATAATAAGCTGTAAGTGTCCCTGGCTTCAGATGCCAACTTAAGCTCTTGCACTGCATTAGAAGGTCTTGTAGTCTTTTCTTTTTATTCTTAGTCACACTCTTAGCATCTTTTTTGATGGGGGGGGGATTATATCAGTTGTATACTCTGATGAACATTTTCCTTTTATTGTAGATTTTATTTATGTCCCACTGTATTTTGAACTTGATGGGACTGCCAGTTGTATACATTTATTTATGTGGATCTAAAATACCTTTGGAAATCTAACTGCTGGGGCAATGTCTGTGGTGATATTGTTATAAGTGAGCATCAAGACTTCATCACTTGAAGTCTTTCAATTTTGCTATATTGGTTTTAGGGGGGTTAGACAGTTTGAGGGGAAAGGTTACTAATTTACAATATTACTTAGAGTAAAAAATAGTAGTGGAGTAGTGCATGATGGTAAGAATATTTTTTTTCCTCTAGCTGGGTTAATAACATTCTAGCCACTGAATTGTTTATATTTATTAGATCTGAAAATTTCTGTGCATATCCTATGTTACAGGTTTACATACTCCAGGGAAATGATGGGTAGTTAAAGCCCTGTAGAATGATGTAATTCTTATGTACAGGGAGTTCATTCATGACATTTAGGAACCTGAAATGAACTTCTTGGGTTATGGAAAGTGTCCTGAACAGGTGATAAACTTGTTATAGATTTTTTTAGTGTGATTTGGAGTTCAATAAGTTCCATTTGTGGGTCTCTGTGAATCTGTCTGAGGTGCTACGGTCTCTGACAAACATGGACATGTCACCACAGCTGCCATCGGGTATGAAGGCACGCTAGGTGCGAAACCCAGATATGGTACAAAATTTCACTGTTCAGTAGATTAGGTATGAAACTGAAGATACCCATTAATACCATGACAAATCTAGGAGTACAAACATTTGGAAGGGTTAAGAAAAAGGCCACAGAGTAATAATGGGTCAATAGTTATTTAGTTTGGTTAAATAGCAGCCTTTCCATAAAAGTATTTATGCAAACAGTAGGGAATCTATCTTTTCAGTATAGACTGCTGCAGGTTATTAGTACAGAATGAACAGATATAATATGCCCTACCTTTATTGAATGTGGTATGGATCATGTGTCACCGAGTGGATCAGACAGTATAGCCATCTGTGGCACATGTACATGATTAGAGCGCATGCCCCACTAGGAAAGAAGGGGACTATAGGCATATTTCTTATCTCATGGACACATATATATTTGTCTTATGTTTACCATTTAAAAGGGGATTCACAGCTTCATTGTAGTATGTGTATGCAGTGTATGCATACTATGGGAGATGATTTGATAGCTGCAGGTTGAGACTTTTAATCTGTAGGCTGAAGAAATGGTCCTTCTGTAGGTAGCATGTACTTAGAACACAGAGAAAGATGAATTAATATAAGCTGCCAAACACAGGTAATTAATAGCAGGAGTACATGTGTGAGTAACAGCCTGCTTTCTTCAGGTCACTGCATAAGTGCTGAGAGTTGTTGATATGGACAAGTAATGGGGTCAACTGACATTACACCTTTGACTGGAATTATGTGAAGGGTTAGGCACAGCTGGTACATTTAGTAGAGGAAGTGAGGGCTGGGAGAGCTGTCTGAAAATACAGTGCAACTCTGCTGCATTAGGAGACTGTCTTTATACTTAATTGCAGGTGCAGAAAGGCCTTTGTGCTATTGTCATTGAAAAGCAGAATGAGACATCTCCAGACAGGGAGCTTACATTGCAACAGAGTGCTGAGAGCATGCTCTGACTTACTAGAGGTAAGCTTGGTCAAACTAATAACCCTTTAGGCCTTTCTAAAAGTCAGTTTCTAAAAAGGCATCTGGTATTTCCAGGATTTTATTTATTTATTTATTTATTTGCAGTTGTTTAACCAGGATAGTCCATTGGGCCTAATGAACCCATTTTCAATGGAGTCCTGGGGAGAAAAGCTCCTAAATACATATTACACAAAGATTAATATACACACAGATTGCATGTAGATTACAGAGGTAAACAAACTAAGCTTAATATACACACATACAGACTGCGGGTTCATTACAGGGGTAAACAGACTGATGAAAAGTATCTCAATCAAAGGAAATGATATCAAACAATTTTTTTTTTTTTCAGTTGGAATGAGGATAGGTAGTTAGATGGAGTAGGGTCAGGAGTTACTAGGTACTAGAGACAGGCAAGAATTTGTTATCTGGAATTTGAGAAAGGAAGTGAGAGGGTGAATGAAGTAGAGTGTTGGTTATGAGGGATGGGAGCAGGAGCATTCCCATGTGGAAGTTAGATGAGAGTGGAGTGATTTTTTAAAGGATTGGAGGCTAGTAGTGGTACGAATGGAGGGAGGAAGGGAGTTCCATAAGCGAGTTAAAGAGTGTGACAGGATCAGATTAGATCCTTGCTGTACAACCTACCCTGACTAAAGGATTAACCTGAACCTGTACATGTTCATATGCAGGACTGGGACTCAGTGAATGAGTGTAACAAGAAATGAAGGGCTGTGCAGCTTGCAAGCACTGGATCGGCAAGTGAATTAGGACAGAAATCCACAACACTTGAATAGATTATAAAAATGGAGATTGGTGGCTTGACCCTTTGAATTATCAGTCATGTGTCTGCAGAAGAATACCAGACACCCTGTTATTTATACCTTGTTCAGGTCTGTCACTGCTCCTCAGCTACACCGATGGAGGTAACCTCTTGGTGTAATGGAAGTGAAAAAGGGTACTTTGCAGTTACTAACAGTCACAGTTAGGTGTGCCATTATTAGAACCTGTGAATGAACCAGACTGCACTGCATAAGCATGGGTAATACTAGATCATACTCCTAAAATGTTAAAAGCTGGAGCAGGCAAATCCTGTCTTTAATTTAACAAAAGTTGATAAAAAGAAGAAAGGGATACAAAGAAGAGGCATGACTAGCAATCATATACTACTCTCCATATTTTGCAGGTTTAAAAAGAAGAAACAATACATACCGCAGTGGTATGGTGGTAGCATTGTTACCTCACAGCAAGAGGTTCTCCCCTTCGATTCTCGGCTGGGCTTGGGAGAGCCTTCTGTGTGGAGTCTGCATGTTCTCCCCATGGTTGGGTAGCATTCGAAAGACATGCATGCGTAAATGGGTGTGCCTTCGTTGAAGGTTGGGCGTCAAGCTGGCACCTCGGTGTTTCGTAAAAATCTACTCCCAATCATTAGCGGACCAGAGTTCCGCTGTGCCGACCCCTTACCGGGAAAAGCCAGAAGACAAACAAAAAGAAGAAACAATGCAGCAAGACCAAGAATTATCAAGTTTAGTTAAATAACAGCCCTTATGTAAAAGCAATTATGCAATTATTGGTTAAATGGATATGAAAGAACTTAAAATACTTTTTATTTAAAAATAATCTAACAACAAGCCACATGATATCCTTCTAGAGGCATGATCGCCTTGAAAACCTGCAACAGACTAGTTGTCTGTATAACATTTATTTATGACAAAACAGAAAGGGCAGAAACAGTACAAGGAAGAGACATTAATACAAGCAAACTCTACTTCAGTTTTAAAATACAGAGATGAAGCAAATAACTTTAGCTTGGAATCCAAACATGGGCACTGTATATTTCTTAATACCACCTGTAGGTACACTGGCAGTCTATCCAGTATATTCACAGTTAATATAACCTCATAGATATAGATATCTATACATGTACCACAGCAGCTACAGAGAAACTAAATGATATTTGTCAGAGCAACAACAACCCACAGAACTAGACCTGATCAAGATTTGGGAGAATGAAATAGGCCTACCCTACTACTGGACAAAAATTGATTTCTTTGGTGTAATTTGCCTGAGGCTCAATACATGGAGGGCGGGAGCACCTCCACAGGAAATCATTGTTGATGACGTGTTGGCACTGATCACCTTTGTGGGATAATATCCCAAGTCTTTGAGTTGGTGTGACCATGGAATTAGCATAGAACTTTTTTTGTCTCCCACACTGGGGGTGCAGGCTTTTCACTTACCTTTTTTCAAGGATCACAGATCTGTGATTCCCATTGACAGTGGTTTGACGTTCATGAAACACAATGGAAGCATGAGAAAGTTTCCCGAAACAGAAACCTAACTGGGCTAAGGTATAACATTCCCATCAGGTCACTCACAGGCTGAAAATCTGTGGACATAAGATTACAAATTAGGTTTGTATAGTTAATTTGTTACAGCAGTTTGAGGAAGATATTAAAATAATTCAGACTCTATTCTGAATATTATTTAGGCAGTAAAAGAAGGCCTGATTTCAGCTATGTGTAGGCTTTTCTTCTTGCTGCTTTTAAAGCTACAAGCTTTATCTATTTAGATAGCAAGCAGAGACTGTGTACCTATTGAATCCATAACAAACTCAGAGAGATGTAGATACAATTCCTATTGTATTATACTAACATGCCTTTACTTTAGCTAAACTGGCTAAAATTTCTCTAAATATTAACTCATTGTCATATAAGTTGCATCTATTCTTAACCAATGTTTTTGTATGATTTGATATAATTTAAAGTGTAGATTGTTTTATTTTTATGGTATTATTTTTGAGGATTGTAAAATTATTATTCTTAAAATGTATTTTTGTAATACTTTGAAGCTCTTCTCGCTGGGCCTCCTCTGAAAATGGGCACATACCCAGTCAGACTTTCCAGGTAATCAAATTCTAGTAAGTAAGTAAGAAAGAAATAAATCAAGCAACATGTAAACTCATACTAAAACATATCATCACTTGGAAGACTTCCTGGATACTTATACCCAAGACAGAAGGGTAAGATAAGTTCCATACACCTTTACATGCTTTGAACCAACAATGTACTCAGCCATGATAAGGTGACCAATTAGAAAAATCAATGGAAGAAGCATAAAGGCCATTGTCATCGAAGAAAATATTGAGTGCCACAGTATATTGTTAGAAAAACAGGACAGGTTATCCCAAGGAAGCGGCAACAGGACTTGCAAAGAGTAATAAAGGAAGACGATTGTGAACAGATATAGCTAAATGAGTGTGTGTGTGTGTGTGTGTGTGTGTGTGTGTGTGTGTGTGTGTGTGTGTGTGTGTGTTTGAGGTGGAATGATCAAAATGATTTTTAATGTTAGTCTGTCTGCTTCAACAATATCAAAATACCTTTGCTAGGACTACATCCTGGCATCTCACACAGGTGTGAGCATGCATGACAGAGTAGACAGTTCACCATCATCACTCCTGACAACAAGAGCTACCTCTGCCAAGAGGTGTAATATTGATTCTATAGCCTTGGTTAAAAGATGGGGTGCTACCTGAATGTGAACAATGTCTGCTGGACAAGCACTAATCTTCACTATGCCTACGACCACAACCACATGGCCTATCACTTCTAGGTGTGGACACCTCAATCACTGATAGAGCAGTAGAAGCAGTGCCACTATAGAAGAAGGATCTGACACCCACATTGGCTAACACCTGATGATGTAGTGTTTCTCTGGCCATGCGGATGCCAACCCACACCCAACAGATGTTCCATTACAGATGCTGCCTGACCAAGTGTGTCATTTATCCTGTCTAAGAAGTCATCTGCATGGACCAGGCAGCCTCGCATGTCAGAATGCACAACATTTAGTACTTGCACTATCTCTTGAAGAATGTAAAACACAAAAATCCACTGCCAACTAATAGAACAGCTGGTGTAAAATAAATATAGTTAACGTAGCAAACAGACACCAACTGTACCACAGCTAGGAAGTTTATTATAAAACAGGTAAGCGCTTTCAGGGATGTGCCCCTTCATCAGACAACTCCCAAAAACAATTCATTCCTTATATAGTAGAAGCACATGCTATCAATTAAGTCTTAAAGATACAATGTTGAATACAAATACTTAAAAATGACTCACTCTAATATATCTAAAATATGCATATATCGGGTTCAAAACTTCATAAGTGTTAAGACACATATTATGTATATGTCATAGTTAATGATAATATATTAAAACTGCTAAAACCATGTCACACTGTGCAAAAATATATAAACATGAACTAAAATGTGCAATGTAAATACAAACATATATATGTATATATATATATATATATATATATATATATATATATATATATATATATAGATAGATATATATATATAGTGCACTAACACCATATAAAATATAATGTGTATGTGTATGAAAAGGCATATTGGAATATAGAAATATCTATGTAAGTATAAATATGTGTGCATGTATGTATACAGATGTATAAAAAAGATAAAAATATATTTTAATGTACGTGTACATATGTAGATAAACAATGTGTATACACATAAGGAATGCATAGACAAGTTAGTGTGTCATAATGTCAAAACTAAAATAGCAATAAGTAAAATAAAATGAAACATTAAAATTCTAAAATCATAACAGTCAATGCTTAAGTGGACAAGCTTTTAAGAACAGTTTCAAGTACACTACATTGTTTAAACCTGGTGGTTTATCTGTACTAAACAACATAATCCATTTTTGTTCTGCAACCTCCGTATCATTTGACAAATTGTCCCCTCTCAATATCTCTGGCAGGACTTGTAGAACCAGGAACTTAAAATTGTGATCTGGTCTCTCGTTCTTATTGTGCATGGCTATAGCACTACTCTTTTTACAATTCTTGATGTCCCTGTAGTGTTCCAGTATTCTCTCTTTCAACCGCCTCTTAGTCTTACCTATGTAAAAACTAAAACATACTGTACAATAGGCAAGATAAACTACATCAGATGTTGTACAATCAGCATATTCACTGCTATTAAAACTGACACCCTTAAATGGGTGTACAAAGCTTCTACCACTGTGAATATGTTTACAAGCTGTGCAATCTCTGCATATGTAGGTGCCCAATCTATCAGATCTATTCTGGATGGTTGATGTATCATTCCTATAGCAAAGGTGACTCTTTAATGTTCTATTATTCCGAAATGTAAAATTAGGTTTAGACCCAATAATAACTTGTAGATCACTAATTGTGGAAAGAATGCCCCAATTCTTGGTAATCACATTACAAACAGAATTAATATAGCAAATGTTAATGGCATCCTTAAGGTATTATCAGTAACCCCTTGGATATGGCTGGTCGTATTGTTGTTAATGGTTTGACTATTTGATTCATTGCTCCCTTCTTCACAGAAATAGGGTCTACACCTTCCATTTCTATTACTCCAGCCTTTGTTAATACATTTATCTATATCGTGTGCATTATATCCCCTCTCTAGAAATTCCATCTTCAATAGTTGTAAAGCACTAGCTAGTTCACTGTCATTGTTGAACAATCTCATAGACCTGTAGACTTGACCCTTAATGATATTCCTCTTGGTGTGGTTAGGATGCATACTTGTGCTATGCAGGTAGTTGGTTTTCCTAACAGGTTTCCTATATAGGCTGGTTTTGATATGAATTAAATCATCCTTCCTAACCTTAACATCCAGGAAATCAATCTCTTATACAGAATACTTAGATGTAAACCTAAGGAACGTAGTAGTGTTGTTCAAATAAGCAAATAATTCATTTAGATCAGCCCCGGTACCATTCCATAACAAAAAAATGTCATCCACAAATCTAGTGTACCAGCTAATATGCTTGAATGTAAATATAAATGTGTGCATGTATGTATACAGATGTATAAAAAAGACAATAATATTTAAATGTACATGTACATATGTAGATAAACAATGTGTATACACATAAGGAATGCATAGACAACTTAGTGTGTCATAATGTCATAATGTCAAAACTAAAATAGCAATAAGTAAAATAAAATTAAACATTAAAATTCTAAAATCATAACAGTCGATGCTTAAGTGGACGAGCTTAGTTTTGACATAAATGCACACATATTTATACTTATATAGATATTTCTATATTCCAATATGCCTTTTCATACACATACACATTATATTTTATATGGTGTTAGTGCAATATATATATATATATATATATATATATATATATATATATATATATGTTTATATTTACATTGTACGTTTTAGTTCATGTTTATATAATTTTTGCACAGTGTGACATGGTTTTAGCAGTTTTACTATATTATCATTAACTATAACTTATATACATAATATGTGTTTTAACACTAATGAAGTTTTCAAATGGGGAAGAAGAAATGGAGATGAAAGAGGGATGAAAGAGGGATGATAAACATTACGCTGCAAATTACACAATAAATAGCAAGTCCACTTCCAATGTGAATATTAAGAAACATCTTATACAACAATCTGCTCTCCACTTTCTTCTCTCCCCCTCTTCTCTCTCTAGTTCACTGTTTACCTCCTCCCCCACCCCTATCAATCTCTCTCTCTATCTATGTATGTGTGTGTATATAGATATATATATATATATATATATATATATATATATATATATACATATATATACATACACATATGGATTCACTTAATAATCTCAAAATACTGAAATATCGAATTTCAGTATTTCAAAACTATAAAGTCGAATGTTCAGAATGTCGAAACCCCAAAAATGTGAAAGTGAAAATTGCGAACGTAAACAAGCCATACACCACACAACACATGCACCATCCTACCCGCACAACAAGAAACAAACAAAACACACACCGACACAAAAACACAAATAAAAAAACCTACACTACAAATAAGCAGGGGACAAGCCCCTGCACCCCCACTACTTATATATATATACTAACTCCGAGATTGCACCAAACAGAAAAAGACAGTAAACTCACCACTAGACACTCCACAGTCCCCTCACACACACACATCACATATATACAAACACTTTCAACACTTAAACAGTCATACGTTTACCTGCCTACCCTAACCCACACCTACAACTTCCAAACACACTCACATAACTCAAACACCTACCCAAAACCCTTACGAAATAATCACTTGCCTGAAATGCCTGAAATTCCAGCCAAATCTACACACTAAACCATATATCATGCACACAGTATATCCCAAGTCAGGTACCAGAACACCATAACCGTGAATTCGACATTTCCGGATTCTCAATTATGATGTTTCGCTATCTTCAAAATTTTACTTTATGGTGTAAAAATACTGAAATTTGATATTTCAGTGTTTTGAGATTATAAAGTGAAACTATACGTGTGTATAAATATATATATATATATATATATATATATATATATATACACACACACATACACATATACATATGATTATTAATATGCCGTACCTGGAAATTCAAAAGTAGACATTCTCCACCTAAGCACCTATCTCAACTATCACTGTGGAACCGCCTGATGAGCTGGATCTCTTGCGCTGCACAGGAACCCTTCTGTCTCAGTCTGTGGTGGCTCAGTAGTAGGACCACCACCAGAAGCCTTCTGTTCCACTGTAATGGCAGCTGCATGTTTCTTCACTTTGTTGATCATCTCACTGGCTTATTGTCCGATTTTCACATGCTCATGGCCATGTCCTCCTACTTCTGTTTACATCACTGACCTGCTCCCAGTTATAGTCACTGGACGGCTAGTTAGATATGCCTTTGTCTAACAGGTCTGAGCCATGTCATCATAGGGCCTGCACAGGTCTGAGCCATGTCATCATAGGGCCTGCACAGGTCTGAGCCATGTCATCAAAGGGCGTGCACAATCGCCTCATTTTTCACTTCTGTGAATGGAAGTTTATAGGGGCCAGAAGTCTTAGGTGCCATATTCCTGTTTGTGATGTAAAATATGAAACAAACAAAGGAAATTAAGCCAAGGCACTGTTAAAAAAGAGGCACATGAATGTATGCAGGCATCATGAACCAAAGAAATTAAACATTTGGTTCTCTCTGCCAAATGACATTGCATTCATGTTAGAAAAGCATAGACAAGAGGTTGATGCTCACAAAACAAAGAGCAAATATTGTTTACTATTGTGAGATGAAGCATTAGATTAATTGTTGCAAATATCCCATCTACTGGCAAGTTACAGAGTACAGCTTTTACAAACTAGTTATATTGCACCTTTAATGCAAATTGATACAATGTCACATCTTGAGTAATGTAATCTATGTTTTCTTCATCTTCTTAATATATGTCTGAATCTATGACAAATAGTGAAAATAATCTCAAATATGTGTTGTTAAAGCTGTGGTTTGACAGTTTAAATCCAGAGAGGTTGCGCTTTGTGTGAAAGTAATGATGTTTAACAAGCATATGTTCATGTTACAAGATAACAATTTGGAGGAAACATTAGAAAGGTTGCATCTTAAATCCTTGTTTTATAATGATTTTTTCTTTTCCTCTTTTGTGTGGCACATGGCAGCTGTTGATTGTCAGTGGTAACCAGCAGTGAGCAACAGTTCACTTTCTAAGGTGAAACTAAGAAATATTATTTGGAATGCCATCAGTGGCACAATTGAAACTGTCACCAGTTAGCTTCTGTCAGCATTCTGAATGGTACTAAGTGAAGAAATTCCACCTGTCATCTACCTCTCTCTGTGGCACAATGTATAAGTGAAGTGAGTTTAGAGAAAGAGGACAGATAATGCATGATTTGAATCCAGCTCACAGATATTTTTTCTGAGTGAGTACATAATAAATATTGGCTCACAATTTTATATGAAATGAACAAGCTAAAGTCTTTGTGATAAATGCTAAAAATCTTTCCATCATAACATGTGAATTGCTATTACAAATGTTTTGTTATTGGACACTCAACGCTTCTCATTATTAATATCAGTATGTGCTGTAGATAATGTAACATATGACAGTTTGTAAAGTAGAATAACACAAAAGCAGTAAGATAAGGGATATGGGCATGTACCTCAGATATGCTGTAGGACTTAGCCATCTCTCACAGTTAGTCATCCTGACAGCAATATATTTTATTTTAAACTTTTATGTAATTATCAATTGTATGTGCACTGTGTGAATAATAAGCTACTATAATTTTCCGTGTGTCCTCTTTCTGAACAATCGCCATTACATAAAAGCATGATTATATGTGACACAAATGCTACTTATTATGTGCCAACCAGATGTGAAAAGGATGAATGTGTGAAGTTAATGCTGTAAGTGCTCTTTTCATTGATAGATATACCCTTTAATTGTATTAGATTAATGTTTTTTTTTTTTTGCTTATTTGTTATTTTTTTATTCTTGCCATTTGCAATTGCATGCCACTTAGAAGGCTGCAAACACAATTCACATCTGAAGGCCAGAATGAAAAATTTAATTTGGGCTGCCTTCTGTAGTGCAGATGAGCCTGGTGCCATTGCATGTCATCAGCACTCTGGATAGTATTGAGTGAAGAAAGGGTATCTTTCAGCCAACTATTTCTGTAGCCAAACTGTAAGTACATTGAGCTGGAAACAGAAGTACTTTGAGGTTCAAATCTACAGTAGTAATAATTTTGCTTAAGATGGCAGATGAAGTAGTGACACACATTTAAGGATACGAATCGAACACCCTAAGCACGTGTGATGAATCCTGAATATGTCACCTAGAATCCTTTTGAATTGCTGTTACCAAGGTTTTGGTGTAGGAAAATCAACTATTCGTCTTGTTAATAACAATATTTGTTATGCAAGATGTTAAAAATTACAGTTTATGAAATATGAGAACAGAAATTTAGTAACACTAAGAATGTGGAAGTATGTAGAATATATATATTTATATAGCCTAAATATTACTCATGACATTAATATAATTTCCCTTTAAAGTATGTCATTATTACTTGCATGTGGTTTGTCATAAATGAGATGATGTGATATTCTGTGTGTCCCCTTTCTGAATAATTGCCATTACTTGAAGGCCTGATGATACATCCACGGTGATGCAACGGTAGCGTTGTTGCCTCACAGCAAGAGGTTCTCCCCTTCGATTCTTGGCTGGAGTGCGGGGAGTGCCTTCTGTGTGGAGTCTGCATGTCCTTCCCGCAGTTGGGTGGGTGTTCGAAAGACATGCGTAAATGGGCGTACCTTCATTGAAGGTTGAACGAACGTCGAGTTGGCACCTCGGCATTTGTGAAAGTCTACTGCCAATCATTAGCGGACCAGAGTTCCGCTGTGGTGACCTCTAACCAAGAAAAGCAGAAAGACAAACAACAACAACTTGAAGGCCTGATGATAATGTGGTGAAATGCAAGTTCTGATGTGGCAGGTCGATGTTCTAAGGATGGCTGTGTCAAAGTAATATTATAAAAGCTCCATTTATTGATAGATTGAAGCTTTTTGATTTACAAAATTATATGAATATATTTTATTACCTTTTGCATTTGTGCACATCTCAGGAGAGTGCACACCCAGTTCACAGCTGAAGAGAAAAATTAAATGAGCCTGACACTGTTACACTGCTATCAGCATTCTAGATACTACTGAATGAAGAAAATGTAGCTGTTGTTTACCTGTCTTTGTGGCAGTGTGTTTAGAGAAAGAAGACAGGTAATGTAGGGTTTGAATTCAGTTTAAAGATATTTTTGCTGAGGTGGTTAAAATGAGATTTGTCATAAACATTTGGTTAGGAATGTAACACTAAATAGAAAAGATTACCTTAAATATGATTCTGTAACAAAAATAACATTAATGTTTGCTATATAATGCCAATATAATGTGTGTAAAGTATTCTAACCATAAGAATGATGATATTTAATTTAAAATGCACATGCAAAGGTATGATGTGCACAACAGTTTTACTATCATTATGAGTCATCGCATATCATAAGTATATGTTTATGACAGCATGCATGTAACATCCCCCAACACGTATTACTCAGGTTATGCAACTCCATGCATCTGAAATGCATTTACAATCACAAATATGGCCTTTCATATAGAAATGCAGTATCATGACTACTTAAAGTCATACACGTATACAGGCATCTCTTAAATATGTCCCCATTCATTTGCAAATTAGTAATGCCCAAATTAATGCTTAACAAATGAAATGAATCAGGACACCACCAATGAAACTTGGATCCCGTTAACTTTTATTGCATACAAACCAAAAAAAACTGAGCGCTTTTGTCTTTTTCACCTGATGAAGTATTTTATTGTTAAAGATAAAAGCACTCAGTATTTTTGGTTTGTATTCAATAAAGTCACAAAAAATCTCACCACATCAATGGATGAAACCAACTCTGAGTACAAAATGTAATCAAAAGGCAAAAAACCAAGGAGGGGTAAACACGGCAGTTAAAAGATAACTTGAGTTTAATGAAGTATAAGCGCTTTCACATTGCTTCCACAATGCTTCTTCAGATACAATAAAATAACATCTCAAAATGCTTGTATTTAAGTCTCCATAAACCAATAAAAATACTAGGAGTAGTCACATGACATATAAAACAATCACCTGACTCTTCAGCTATACTAGTCACCTCACCTAAACTCCAGCTTGAAAAATCCCAAATAGCACATTTGTCATAAAAAAACAAATATAAAACATTCAGCCTATGATGAAAAGCTGGTAAAATTAACATATAAAGTTCCTGAATAAAATATACATACATGTTATATATAACAAACAGTTCTCATACTGTCAAAAGCACACTCATAATAATAGCAGTTAACCAACCCTGATGGAAGTCATAAGAACAAGCAAATAAACACATACAAAGCTGCTCAATGACTCCTTCAAGATGTAAACAAGACCTGCATCAATGTGCCATTTCTGATTGAATTTCTATGAACTTTCCATATAAAAAACAACAAAGATTGTAAAAAATACTTATATGTTCACCCCCATGGCTTCCACTTAACACAGCTTGTAGCTAATCAGCAAATATATCTATTTCAAATAAGTCAAGATACACTTGCCATTTCAAAATCAAGTTAAATAGTCTGTGCATGTAGATCTAAACAACAGTCTTGTATATATAAATAACAGCAAGATAAATAAGAAATACTTATATAGACACCCCCATGGTTTTACTAAGCACATCTTGTCATAAATCAACAAGTTTATCTATCGTAAATGAATTAGCATACTAATGCCTTTTCAAAGTCAACTGCTACAGTTTATGCATACAGATCTGGAAGACATGGATTGGGTCACTGAGCACAGACTAATAGTTAAACCTTCCTGCTATCCAACATACTCATTGCACATGAAAAAAGTTCTATTCTAATTTTTACTCACCAAAAGCTTCACTTTTATGCATGAGTTCCTACAAACCAATTGCTAAATTAATGTAAGCTTCGTTAGGTACAAAACTACCTGGGTTGTAAACAGCATTCAAAAGGTGAGTCTCTCTCTGAACTCATTACAGGATAGCTAGTGTAACTAGTGCCCTCTATTGGTCAATGAAAAATATGAATCAGTCTTACTGAGCTAAATAAAAATGCTCATATTGCAAAAAAATACTAGTGGATGAACTAATGAGAAAAAAAGAAAAGACGCCTAAATTACAAAGCTGCATAAAAATTCATATGCAAAAACAAAATGCCTAAACCTAAATTTTGAATGTATACAACAAATACCTATTTGTCCATATTGCACCTAAACTACAGTAATATAAAATGCTGAAGCAAATGCATACAATACTGTGATAATCTACAGGTGCAGACAATATATATATATATATATATATATATATATATATATATAAAATAAATAACAACATATATCTAAATAAATGCAGGTAATTGTGTAATTAGTGGTCTATCTGCTAGAAAAGGTTTCAAGCAAACACTCTCATTTAAACCATGTTTCCTGTCAGCTTGTAACCTAATAATCCATTTTTGCTCTTCTTGTTCTGTTTTGTTCACCATGTTCCCCATTCTCATATTATCATTCAATCGTTGTAATACTAAAAAACTAAAACTATGTGCTGTGTTAGTGTCATGTACATGCTTGGCCGTGGTCACTGTAAGATCTTGTTTCTTAATTTTATATGCATGCTCGCTTAATCTTTACCTCAGAGTTATATTTGTTTTTCCTGCATGGTTTACATGAGAGTGTTTGCTGGAAACCTTTTCTAGCAGATAGGCCACTTCTTAGGTAATTACCTGAATTTATTTAGATATATGTTGTTTTTTAGTTTACTTTTATGTATATCTACTTTTTGTCTGCACATGTGGATTATCACCGTATTGTATGCATTTGCTTCAGCATTTCATATTACTGTAGTTTAGGTGCATTTTGGACACATAGGTATTTGTTATATACATTCAAAGTTTAGGTTTAGGCATTATTAATTATGTTTTTGCATATGATTTTTTTTATGCAGCTTTGTAATTTAGGTGTCTTCTCTTTTTTTCGCATTAGTTCATCCACTGGTATTTTTTTTTTGCATTATATGAGCATTTTTTTAGTCAGCTCAGTGAGACTGGTTCATATTTTTCATTGACCACTAGATGGCACTAGTTACACTAGCTATCCTATAATGAATTCAGAGAGAGACTCTCCATTTGAATGCTGTTTACAACCCAGGTAGTTTTGAACCTAAGGAAGCTTACACTCATTTAGCAATTGGTTTGTAGGAACTTATGCATAAGAGTGGAGCTTTTGGTGAGTAAAAATTAGAATAGAACTTTTTTCATGTGCAATGGGCATGTTGGATAGCAGGAAGGTTTAACTATTAGTCTATGCTCAGTGAGCTGATCCATGTCTTCCAGATCTGGATGCATGAATTGTAACAGTTGACTCTGAAAAGGCATTAGTATGCCGATTCATTTACAATAGATAAACTTGTTGATTTATGACAAGATGTGCTTAGTAAAACCATGGGGGTGTCTATATAAGTATTTCTTATTTATCTTGCTGTTCTTTATATATACAAGACTGTTGTTTCGATCTACATGCATGAACTGTTTAACTTAATTTTGAAATGGCAAGTGTATGTAGACTCATTTAAAATAGATATATTTGCTGGTTAGTTACAAGTTGTGTTAAGTGGAAGCCATGGGGGTGAGTATATAAGTATTTTTTTACAAACTTTGTTGTACTTTATATGGAAAGGTTGTAGAAGTTCAAAGAGAAATGGCAGAGTGATGCAGGCCTTATATTTACATCTTGAAGAGTTAATTGAGCAGCCTTGCATGCGTTTATTTGCTAGTTCTTTTGACTTCCATCAGGTGTGTCTGACTGTTATTAATATGATTATGCTTTTCATAGTATGAGAACTGTTTGTTATATATAAACATGTATGTATATTTTATTCAAGAACTCTATATGTTAATCTTACCAGCTTTTCAGCTTTGCATCATAGGCTGAATGTTTTATACTTTTTTTTATGACGAATGTGCTATTTGGGATTTTGCAAGCTGGAGTTTATGTCAGGTGACTAGTATAACTGAAGAGTCAGATGACTGTTGTATAGGTCATGTGACTACTCCTAGTATTTTTATTGGTTTATGGAGACTTAAATACAAACATTTTGAGATGTTATTTTATTGTATCTGAAGAAGCATTGTGGAAGCAATGCGAAAGTGCATATACTTCATTAAACTCAAGTTATCTTTTTACTGCCTTGTTTACCACCTCCTTGGTTTTTCCTTTTGTATTCAATAAACTTAACAGGATCTGGGTTTCAGTGGTGATGCCCTCATTCGTTTTGTTGAGGTTTGACTTGGTGTTTGTGCTGGGTACTGTTTTTTTATACTTAACAAATGAATGGGCGTACCTTCGTTGAAGGTTGTGCATCAGGGCTGGTAACTCAGCACGTAAAAATCAACTACCAATCATTAGCAGACCGGAGTTCCGCTGTGGCGACGCGACCCCTAACCGGGAAAAGCCGAAAGACACAACAACAACTGAATAACAGTTATCTTTTTACTGCCTTGTTTACCACCTCCTTGGTTTTTCCTTTTGTATTCAATAAACATAACAGGATCTGGGTTTCAGTGGTGATGCCCTCATTCGTTTTGTTGAGGTTTGACTTGGTGTTTGTGCTGGGTACTGTTTTTTATACTTAACAAATGAATGGGCGTACCTTCGTTGAAGGTTGTGCATCAGGGCTGGTAACTCAGCACGTAAAAATTAACTACCAATCATTAGCAGACCGGAGTTCCGCTGTGGCGATGCGACCCCTAACCGGGAAAAGCCGAAAGACACAACAACAACTGAATAACAGTAACAATTCAGTGTTTGTAACTGCAGCTATTAACTCGGAAAGCATATATCTGATATGTTATAGTCAAATAAATGCTTCCATTTCTTACATAAAAGCACTGAGGTTGGTTTATTTAATGACACATTAATGCCTTCACATCATACCTGACTATGTCAAAGGTAAACACATTTATGTGTCATATTTGTTTATGTATTGGAATAATATAATATGACATGTCATTGATCATCTTATTCTCTCTGTTTTGTCTCCCCTAACCCTATGTCTGTCTTTTATTTTACCTTATTTATTTATTTATTTATTTATTTTTAAATACATTGCTGCTAAAACCAAAATGAACATTAGCACAAGGATATAGACTGACCAGTGAGTTTGACCTACCACACCTCCACAGGTGGCTGCGACCATACCACTACAGGCAGCACAGACACCCAGAAAGTCTGGGTCACAACTTGTCAATGTTGCCTACTCAACTCCTGCCCTATGTGTACCACCTGCATCAGGTAGCTCTGCCCTATCTGCTGGTACAGTGTTATCCTATGTGAGCCTTGCTAGTGGACGTGGTAACTTTGTCACCCTTAAGGAGCTGATAGGCTGGTGGAGGACATAATGGAGAGGGGCTTCACTGCCCAAATCAGAAGAGTTGAAAACTGACAATATATCCAGAATTGACTCTGGAAACTGAACCATGAGACACTGATGACAGTTCTGAAGGTGAGGACTAGATTCTCAATTTGCTTAAGCTGATTGCAAATGCCCCTCAGATGTCACCTACCTGTCCCTTATCATGGTGTCCCCTACCTTTTGTGTCATTACCATCCCTGTCTGTCTTGTATGTTTGTGCCAGGTACCTAATCTTCCATAACTACCTGAACCCCTTATACCTAATCATCTTCTCCCTCGCCCTCACTCAAAAAAAAAAAAAAAAAAAAAAAAAAAAACGGGAACCTGTCCCATAAAAAAATTACACTCATTACATAGCTCTCTATTTCACCTACATGTCTTCTTGACTCACTTGATTTAGTTCAGTTGGCTATTCACCATTATTCTGTTGTTGTCACTAGTCCCTGGTATGGTGAATCTTCAAATTCATCAAATTCTGTGCACAATTTTACACATATGATGTGAAAAAGTGGACACCTATAGTGCTGTCCCACTACCATCCTGCAAGTGTTTGTATTCTTTTCCATGTCCTCCCTTCTGTTTGCCCCTTCCCCCATTTTCACCACTGTCCAACCAACCCCTTCTTTACATGTTTAGTCTGGTCAAAAATAGAATCACATATATCGTACATGGCCAGAAATGACCAATCAAATAGCCTTCAGTTCTTCTCAGCATTTGTACAGAGCTTGGCACTGTGCACTGATCCTGTGTGATAGTGAATGGCATCTTGCATCCTATCTAAAAAAACTAGTGAGTTTTTGCCACTGCCTATACTATTCTGGTTACTTTCCTGCAAGGTAGGAATACACAGTAAAGCCACTACTTTCAGCAATTTACTGTAACAATAATTAGGGTGCTGGATGTCATGAAACATAAATACCTATGTAGTGTGTTGTGATGATTCACGTCGGTAGACTGATGTTTTAGTATGCTGTCAAGGAAATGACTCCAGAAATATGTCAAACTAGTATTTAAAGGTATAAAGGATAATGAGGGAAACATACTCACAAGCGAGGAGAGTGTGTTGAGGAGATGGAAAGAGTACTTTGAGGGGTTGATGAATGAAGAGAATGAGAGGGAGAGAAGGTTGGATGATGTGGGGATAGTGAATCATGAAGTACAATGGATTAGCAAGGAGGAAGTAAGGATAACTATGAAGAGGATGAAGAATGGAAAGGCTTTTGGTCCAGATGACGTTCCTGTGGAAGCATGGAGGTGTTTAGGTGAAATGGCAGTGGAGTTTTTAACCAGATTGTTTAATGAAATCTTGGAAAGTGAGAGTATGTCTGAGGAATGGAGAAAAAGTGTTTTGGTACCAATTTTTAAGAATAAGGGTGATGTGCAGAGCTGTAGTAACTACAGAGGGATTAAATTCACTATATTTAAATTCACCAGTCACAGTATGACATTATGGGAAAGAGTAGTGGAAGCTAGGTTAAGAAGAGACGTGATGATTAGTGATCAGCAGTATGGTTTCATGCCTGGAAAGAGCACTACAGATGCGATGTTTGCTCTGAGAGTATTGATAGAAAAGTAAAAAGAAGGTCAGAAGGAGTTGCATTGTGTTTTTGTAGACTTAGAGAAAGCATATGACAAGGTGCCTAGAGAGGAGTTGTGGTATTGTATGAGGAAGTCGGGAGTGTCAAAGAAGTATGTAAGAGTGGTACAGGATATATACGAGGGTAGTGTGACAGAGGTGAGGTCTGTGGTGGGAGTGATGGATGCGTTTAAGGTAGAGGTGGGATTACATCAAGGATCAGCTCTGAGCTCTTTCTTATTTGCAGTGGTGATGGACAGGTTGACAGATGAGATCAGACAGGAGTCCCCGTGGACTATGATGTTTGCAGATGCCATTGTGATCTGTAGTGAGAGTACATAACAGGTGGAGGAGACCTTGGAGAGATGGAGATATGCTCTAGAGAGAAGAGGAATGAAAGTCAGCAGGACTAAGACAGACTATATGTGTGTGAATGAGAGGGTGGATAGAGGAATGGTGAGGATGCAAGGAGTAGAGGTGGTGAAGGTGGATGAGTTTAAGTACTTGGGATCAATAGTTCAGAGTAATGGTGAGAGGTGAAGAAGAGAGTACAGGCAGGATTGAGTGAAGAAGAGTGTCAGGAGTGATTTGTGACAGACAAGTACCAGTAAGAGTGAAAGGGAAGGTCTACAAGAGGGTAGTGAAACCAGCTATGTTATATGGGTTGGAGACAGTGGCATTGGCAGGAGTTAGAGCTGGATGTGGCAGAGTTAAAGATGTTAAGATTTGCACTGGGTGTGACGTGGGTGGACAGGGTCAGGAATAAGTATATTAGAGCATCAGCCCAAGTTGGAAGGTTTGGAGAAAAGCCAGAGAGGCAAGATTACGTTGGTTTGGACATGTGCTGAGGAGGGATGCTGAGTATATTGGGAAAAAAGATGCTAAGGATGAAGCTACCAGGTAACAGAAAAATAGGAGGGCCTAAGATAGTTTATGGATGTGGTGAGAGAGGACATGCAGGTGGTTGGTGTGACAGACCAAGATGCAGAGGACAGGAAGAAATGGAAACAGATGATCTGATGTGGTGACCCCTAATGGGAACAGCCAAAAGAAGATGATGATATATTACTAGCATGTGTGTAAATACAAACATCTTTATTTCTCTCAAATGACAATGTTTAATAAACCAAGCAAGAAAAGGAAATTAAAATAGAGAAGACCATTTTAGCTGAAGCACTCGAGCATTTGTGGTGTGTGAAGGGTGAGAAGTACAGAGAAGGGAAAATGTTAGTGCAGCCATTTCATTTCTAATATGCTTTCATGGTAAAATGAAATCTGAAGTACCTTCAGTATGTATCTGTCAGTTTGTTTCCTGTCCAATATTATCAAGAACTGACAGGGCTAGAAAAATATTAAAAAAGTATAAGATTCGTTCTAAGTAGAAAGTTCTATCATGGAATTTGGAACTCATGCCTAATATGGAATGTCATAAACAAGTAGTCAGGAGATCGTAGCAAAGTTAGTGCTGCAGTGTTCGTTTCTAATTGGTCAGTAGCAGTTTTATGATTGTTACATTAATGTTGCTTTTAATATTGATATCCATCCCCTCACAGCCTTTTTAGGAAATGTCAAAATGACAAAACTATCAACATAGCAAAAAAAAATGAAAGCAACCTTAAGATGTTACTGCTCAGTGCTAGGAGCCTAAACAAGAAACTCCACACCCTGCAAGCTCTCCCCATTGTAGAAAATGTAGCATCTGTGCTGTTAGTGAGACAGTTTAAAGCCTAGAAAGTACGCCAGCAGTGGAAGGCTACAGCGCCTTCTGCAATTTAAACCAACAGCAGCACAGAGAGGGTCTAAAGGTGAAGGTGTCTCAATCTATGTTAGCAGCAAATACAACTCTAGCTTGGTCAAACAGGATGATGCCCAGGAGTTCATCCACATCAAAGTCTCCATAGACAAGGTTCCCTACAATATACTGACCAGCTACAAGTTGCCTTCTATGACCCACAATGCTCACAAAACTTACCTAGACCTACTAGAAGCTTTCACCATCCAACCAAATACCCTATTCATGGGAGACTTTAACTATTCATCTATAGACTGGGTAACATACACTGCCTCTAACTCACAAGCACAATGTTTGCTGGACTTCATCAACATAAACACCCTGTACCAGTTAGCACACTCTCCATCCAGGGGATCAAACATTGAACCTAGTACTCACCAACATGGAAGAGCATTGCAGCCCCCGGTGTCACATCCTCATTGCTGATGTTGGACCACAGAGCTGTCACCCTCAGAATAAAATTCAGCCTGGAAACTCCAACTAAACCTGTAATAGTTAGGAACTGCACTAAGGCAATCTACATCCTATTGAGCAATCGTTTGTCAAAATTCATGGTTCCCCCAATCCCCAAGAACAGCTTTCTATGCAGAATTATTTACAGAAGCCCTGTGCAAGCATGTAAATGGCTGCATTGAGGTTTCCATACCTACCAGAAGCAAACCCAGATCTAACACCAAAAACAAACCACACTGGTAGAACCTTTACCTTAACAGGCTATATAACAAAAGAAAAAAAGAATAGCCAACATCAGAAAGAGCAGCTCTCATAAATACAAGAGCTTTGTGATTCAAATAAGTAAGAAAATAGAAGGTCTAATAAAGCCCAGCAAGGCAAATTATGAGGTCAGGATAGCCTCCCAGTCTAAGTACAATTACAAGGTCTTCATCGGCTATGTCAGGAATCTTAAATATAATACTCAGTATAGTGCAGACACTCAACATTTTGCAAAACTGGTGGTCAATGGCACAACCTGCACTGACAAGCAAGACATAGCAAATCTACTGGCTGATAAATTTAGCTCTTACTTCATCCACCCCCCCCCCACCTCCTGTGAAATCCCTTCTAGCACATCCTCTAGAATAGCAACATAAAACAGGTCCTGGAGGTGCTTGCTAAGGCCAAAAATACTACTTCAGTCAGTCATGACAATATCACCAGTTAACTCCTAAAAAGGATAAAATACGAGCTAGCAGGACTACTTTAGACACTGAACTTCAAACAGAAACCTCAAAACAGGTTACGTGCCAGATGAATGGAGGGCCATATCATCATCCTTCTTCATAAGTGGGCCATCGCCTGACTCTGGAAGCTACAGACCCATCAGTCTGACAAGTCTAATATGGAAAGCCCTGGAAAAAAAATATCATGGAAATGATCAACAAGCACAGTAGTGACCTACTGACATTGGCCCCCTCACAGTTTGGCTTTGTTTAGGAAAGGTCTTGCCTACTTAACTTGGTAGACTTCTTTCAGTGGTCACTACGGCTATGGATAAGGAGAAAAGGTGCATCCCACCTACCTGGCCCTGGCCAAGGCATTTGCTACATTACCCCCACTCAGATATTGTTGACAAACTCTCAGAACTAGGCATAATCCCTACTTAACTCAATGGATTGCCAGCTGGCTTACAGATAGGACCCAAAAAGTCAGGGTCCGTGAGAACACCTCCTCTATGAGCCCGATCACCAGTGGGGTTCCACAGGGCTCTGTGTTGGGCCCATTCCTGTTTGGCATCTACTTCTCAGACGTTAACGCTAATGTCAAGGGCCTCTAGGTCAACAAGTTCACAGATGACTTTAAACTGGGAGATAGCACAGATTTCCACCGACAACACCAACATTCTAAAAGAGAGTCTAATGCAAACAAATGACTAGAATGAAAGCCACAGATTAAAACTCAATGTGAATAAATACATTATAGTGCCCTTTAGGGAAAGCACCTACCCAAGCTAATTATTTCATTGATAAAACACCCCTAAGAGTTGACCCCAATAGTTAGGGATCTGGGAACATATGTAGATAGTAATCTAGCATTCAGACAAAATGTAGCCAAGATAGTAAGAAAATAATTCTATGTCACCCAAATCATAAGCAAGGCTAT
Source organism: Protopterus annectens (assembly GCF_019279795.1). Lineage (NCBI taxonomy): Eukaryota > Metazoa > Chordata > Ceratodontiformes > Protopteridae > Protopterus > Protopterus annectens. The sequence goes on from NC_056741.1 coordinate 1,033,984,309, forward strand.
GGCATCCAAGTCCATGGAAGTAGTAGTACCTCTCTTCTTAGCCCTTATCAGACCTATCATTGAGTACAACCCCCCCCCCCCCCCTTTGGCACATAACTATCCAGGCACTCACAGCAGTTGAAAACCCTCAAAGTCCCTCACCAGGAGAATCAGGGTATAAATGCCTTGTCCTACACAGATCTCCTTAAGGTCCTATTTCTATACTCAGTCTCCTACAGGTTACCTAGGATAAGATGTGCTTGGACCCAGCTCTGATGAATCTCTTGCACATTCTCAAGACAAACAGCACTAGAAGCATTAGATCCAATGATCTCAACTTTGTCTGCAACATAAATAGAACCTACTGGAGGGACTGATATGTGTCTGAAAAGATACTCGCACTATGGAATAAGCTCCCCATCTATGTGAAGCAGAATTCAACCCTGACCCTGTTCAAAAGAAACATTGATCACTGGATGGGAAATCACAAATTCACCCCTAGCTTGACACGCATGCCTCTAATGGACAGAGATTGATAGTTATTAAATTAGTCCTCAAGTAACATATCTCACACACACACACACACACACACACACACACACACACACACACACACACACACAAAAACACAAAAACTTTAGCTACCTCCTTACTAACATACTGCATCATATAGGCATCCAAGGAACTCTGGGACAAAACTGGGTTGGTTGGGTTGCATAGCTAGGCTTGTAAAGACCCTGGTGGTCATTAACTTAGTAAAAATCTATGAACCTGGGAAGTTATGAAAAATATATGAAATAGTATGATTGCTGTAGTTTAAGGAGACAGCATCTTGATTTCTTAGTTCTCCCACATACATGTCTTTCTGTGCATTATTGGAGATTTCTATTCTCTGCTGAACTGTCTCGGGCGAAGGTTATTTAGTACCTTAACAGTTTGGTGCTGTGATACTTGGAGTTCCAAGCTGTTGTGAGTAGCTGTATGAGAAATTCCTACTGAGCACTAGAGACATAGAGAGAGGTTTTTATGTCAGGCAAGTTTCTGGTGAAATATTACCCAATATTAAATCTTAGCTGAGTCTAAAGTCCCTACAAGTAAGCTTTACTAGACCTTTTTTCACTAGTTTTAATTGCATGTGAGTGGATTATTTGTATGAATCAAGGAAAATGGATGTCTGTCTGATCACTGATACTAGTATGCCTTCAGTATAATTGTGTGCTGTTGACGTTTTCATCAATATATACAAGGACAGATTATCCTTGTTACAGGGACTGTTTCCCTGATAGAAGGATAAAGCAACCTTCTCAGGAGTGATAGCAGATTCTAATCAAAATATGAAGAAAAAGGAATAGATAAGTCCTTCATTGGGAATGAGAGTGACCCTAATTATAATCACACATCTATCCCTTTAGTTTAAGAGTGAGATTTTATAATGGGCACCAGCACAAGTGGTTTTAAGGAGCAGGAGTATGGGACTCCAGGCAGGTATACGTTTAATAAGTATGATAAGAGACAGTTGCAATTATCTGGTAAAATGGCCTGAGCTCCCAAGAAATGATAGCATTGTACAGTTTCCAGAAAAAAGTACTGTTTGATAAAAAAAAATGGAGAAATAGGCAAAAAAATAAATAAATAATGGACTATCAGTCTGGAGACTACTGCAAGCCTAGCCAATAACCAGAGGTCAGAATCAAACACTGTATTTGTATCTGTGAGGTAAACCCCTTAACCATTATGCCAACGCCAACCCGCAATTTTTCAGAATCTGAAAAATAAACTGAAATAGAGAGTTAATAAGGTACCAGCTTCTTGTTGGTCAGCTTTTAATGACTGACAAGAAGAATCTACAAATAACGACAAGGAATCACTGTTTAGAAGCTTAAAATATAACTTAAAGCCACAGCTGCAGGTGGCTAACAGAACAATTACCGCTTTACAAAAATGTGCTATTCCTTGGGTATGTATACTTTAAGACAAAGAAGTTATCACTCATGCAGCCATAATCATCTGATGATTTGGGTGACATAGAATTATTTTCTTACTATCTTGGCTACATTTTGTCTGAATGCTAGATTACTATCTACATATGTTCCCAGATCCCTAACTATTGGGGTCAACTCTTAGGGGTGTTTTATCAATGAATAATTAGCTTGGGTAGATGCTTTCCCTAAAGGGCACTATAATGTATTTATTCGTATTGAGTTTTAATCTGTGACCTCCATTACCTTCTGCACCCCCTCCACCTTATGACTCACTCATGCCTCAAAAAGCTGACAGTTCTCCCTTTCTGAGAGGACAGGTGGAACTGAGTTTGACAGAAACACCTACCACTTCCCAGTACAGCCCAAGTTACTTCCAGCACTTTTAGTGTCCCCTCTGGGTTGGATTATAACACTAGACTTTGTCAATATTGTCAATCTGCAATACCCTCAAACGAAATATTAATGCTATATAGGCACTCATTTCATCTCAGGTATGGAGAATGAACCAAGCATTCTCTGCCACTGATATGCTGGACTTTCTCCAGTTCATATGCTAATGCACACTGCCAGCACCTACAGCTGTCCTGGGGTGTGTGGGATGTGCTAAAATGCAGAGTTAACCAACTCCTGTACTATAATATACCCTGTGATTGAGGGATCAGTTGCACAGACAATGGAGCTGTGTTTATTGAAGGGAAGAGTAATATGCTTACCATGGTACCTGTACCTGACAATGACACTGTAGCCACATACTGTAGCCATATACTGCACAATGCTGCAGCTGCCATCATCTTCAGGCTCAGATATTTTCCTATCAGGTATAAAAACATCCATGGTAGAGTATTTGTACTAAAGGATATGGATATGTGTGTGTGTGTGTGTGTGTGTGTGTGTGTGTGTGTGTGTGTGTGTGTGTGTGTGTGTGTGTAAGGCCACATATCTTCTGAAAACTCACATTGCAGTTTATGTCCTAAAGTGCTATTGTTCATTATGTTACTGGCTGTAGCTCTGGCATGTTGCACTGTAAGACGAATATGTAAGGGTATACCCAGATTGGGTATCCCTTAGTAACACTTGTGCTAGTGGCGGAATTTCTGGGTTGATGTCAAGTCCACCTTTTGGTATGAGGGAGCAGTCTGTTACCCCAGATATAGAAACCGGGAACTCTTCCTTGTCTGTAAGATATGACTCTGCTGACAGACCTCACCCATGGCCATCCTGTTCCATGCAAGCTTGGTTATGTTAGTGCAGATATAATAAATTATGTAAGTGACCCTGAGCTGTACTTGAACATATAAACTGTTATGGTCACTGATAGTTTTTACCTGAAAAACAAGGTCCCACCATAAATGGTCGATGAAGGTCAAGTCACTGTTGTCGTTTAGGGAGACACACCAGGTGTGCTCAAGTTGGCGCTACAGCAATATATTAGTCTCTACTGCAAAGAATTTCTGCATGTTTTCTATTTCTTTTTTAGCTATTATGCTCTGTAAATATAAGAGAAACCTAAGTTATACCTGTTGGACTGTGATATCTGCCACATACACAGATAAATGTACCCCACCCCAAGTCCACAGGCAGCATAGAATGTGTAACATCAGATTTACGTCAAGGCACAGGTGGCCACTAAATATCACTGATGCAAGACAGTTACCTTTAGGTGATGGGAAGTGTGTCACTATCACACTACACTCTGCAACATGTACATGTGTAAACTTCTTTAACAGTATGACTGGATGAAGCTACCTCTGTAAATGTAGGCCATATATCAGACACCCCCACCCAGAAGCACAGATTATGCTTCATTCATATAAGTGAATGGCTACAGTTGTGTTCACCTCTGCCCCATCTGTCCCAATTGTATTGGTCTACATTGGGTTTAAGTGTACACTTGTCTACCTTATGCTGTACCCTGTGCTCTCTAAGTCTAACAGTTTCAAACAAGCAACATATATGGTAGCAACATGGCAACTGTCCATTTGTATGTGCATCCTAGCCTTTGTAGATGTGCAGCACAATATGACGGTGCAGCCACAACATGACGGTGCAGCCCACAACAAGCCATCTCTGAATATCTTCAACAATTGGCTAAGCTTCTGGTGTCATTCTAAGGGGATCCAGTATCTCTTTGCCTAGGACGACATTGTTGACAGACCACAATGCTTTGCTAGAGATGGCCTGCACCTGTTGCCTCTGGGATTCTGGATACTGGCTAAGGCTCTTACCGTCCCTATAGTGCCTTTTTTAGGCAAGGTTCAAATGACAAATTCACCACCATGACAGGAACAGGAAAGCAAAAACTAAGGGTAATGCTACTCAATGCTAGAAGTCTAAATCTCAAAATGCACTCACTCGAGGCACTCTGTAAAATGGAGAACATCGATATCTGTGCAGTGCCTGAGACCTGGTTCAAGGCTCTAGAGAGCACCCCTGCATTACCAGGCTATAACTCCTATCACACTTTTCGGTCATTTAACCTGGACCAGAACACCAAAGGCGGAGATGTGTCCATATTGATTAAGGATATCCACACCTCCAGGCTAGTTGCACAGCATAATGCATCAGAAGATATCCAAGTGCAACTAACTCTGGGCAAAACTGCAATCCACATTGTAGCTTGCTACAGATCCCCCACCATGCCCCAGGATTCCTACTCCTCTTTTCTTGATATACTGGAAAATATTATGGTTCAACCAAACACCCTAATAATGGGCGATTTCAACTACCCACCATTAACTGGGAAAACTGCTCATGTACCAACTCCTTCGCTCACCGCTTTCTGGAATTCATAAATTCCAATGCCCTGGATCAACTTATCCACACCCCCACCAGGGGCAACAGTATCCTCGACCTAGTCATTACCAACATGAGTGACCAGTGTTTAAACCTGAAATCAACTCCTCGTTGATCAGATCTGACCATAAGCTAATCACCCTAGATATCCACATCCCACCCCTACCCACCATTAAGGAAACCATGGTAAAAAATTTCTCCAAAGCCAACTTCATGCTTCTTAAGACAGAAGTGGCGAACTTCATAACACCCATGCAGATGGACAATACAGTTATGACTGCTGAATCCTACACAAATGCACTCTATAAGCACTTACATGAGTGCATGGATCGTGCTATCCCGAACAGAACCAAGACGCTATCCTCCCAAAAAAAGGAAGCCAATCTGGTGGTCCCCTGCCATAAACAAACTCTACAACAGAAGGAAGACACTGTTGCAAAAGAGAGTAAATTCCCATGAGTGGAGGAGCTGCCTGGTCAGCCTCAGTAAGAAGCTGAGATCCCTTATAATATCCTCCAAAGCTAGCTACGAAAACAAAATCACCACTGATTCTAAGGGCAACCACAAAGCATTCTATGTTGCTATGTCAAGAATCTCAATAGCAACACCCAGATTTGCTCTGAGTTACAGCACAATGACACAAAAATTACAGAACCAACTGATATTGCCAACATCCTGGCAGATAGGTTCAGTGCTAACTTTACTCCCATCTCACCCCTAAAGGGCCCATAGCTATACAGGAAGAATGCAGAGTCCCTGTAATCACATCTAGGCAGGTAAAAGCTGCACACTCTAAAACCAAAAACACAGCATCCATGGGACTGGACAACATCCCAGGTTGCGTTTTACATGAACTTCAGAACGAACTGGCTCCATACCTAAGCACCATGTTCCATCATAGTCTCACATCAGGCTTTGTGCCCACGGAATGGCACACAGCAACAGTTATCCCACTTCACAAAGGAAGAGCCACCACTAATCCTGGGAATTATCACCCTATTAGCCTGATGAGCCTGGTCTGCAAGGCCATGGAATGTATCATCCTGGAACTCATAAACAAAGACATTGGTGACCTCCAAACTCTGGACCCCACCCAGTTCAGGTTTGTGAAAGGCAGATCATGCCTTCTGAAACTGATCAACTTCTTTGAGGCAGTCACCAAAGCTGTAGATGAGGGTAAGGTGGTTCACACAGCCTATCTTGACCTCACCAAGGCTTTCGACACTATCCCCCATTCTGGAATTATAGCTAAACTCACTAAACTAGGTATAAATCCCTATGTCACAAGATGGGTTGCCAAATGGCTCACTGACAGAACCCACACTGTAAAAGTTGCAGACTCCAAATCTGACTTCAAACCAGTGACAAGTGGAATATCACAGGGTTCAGTCCTGGGACCTCTCCTGTTTGGTATCTACTTCTCTGAAGTACAGGCTAACAGAGAAAGCCTCTGGCTAACGAAGTTCGCAGATGACTGCAAACTAGGAGCTATAGTCGAGTCCTCAAATTATGTGGATATCCTACAGAAGGGCATCACTGAGAGAGATGCCTGGTGTAAGAGGCATGGCCTCAAGCTCAATGCCAAAAAGTGCATTGTCATCCCCTTTGGTAAAAACTCTGTACCCATGAACTACCACATAAACGGCAGTCTACTTAATGATGAATGTGTGATAAGAGACCTTTGGACCCAGGTGGACAGTAGTCTTTCCTTTGATAATGACATCGCCGCAGTAGTCAGGAAATCCTTCTATGTGGCACACCTCATCACAAAAGGGTTCTCATCCAGGAAAAAAGAGGTCATTGCTCCCCTCTACCCAGCACTCATTAGACCCATTATAGAGTACAATGCCCCATTTGGAATGTACCTCACAAGACATCTGCAGCAGTTGGAAAGGCCGCAGAAGTACCTCACAAAGAGGATTACTGGCCTCAAACAGATGCCCTACACTGACCATCTAAAAAACTCCAGCTTTACTCTGTAGCATATCGCCTTCTCTGACGAGATCTCTGCCTAACATATAAAGCTATGTTAAACCCAGAGCTGTTGGACATACTGCACCTTAAGAAATCCTAATCCCTCTGAGCTACACGTTCTAGGGAAATAAACTTTGTCACCACAATAAACAGGGCATGCTGGAGGGATAGATTTCTGTCCCAGAGACTTCTTATACTTTGGAACAAGCTACCTGTCTATGTCAAGTAAAGTTCCTCATTAGCCCTCTTCAAGTTAAATCTTGATGAGTGGATGGGAAATAGGAAATACGCCCCGGGGATCACTTCTGTGGCTCTGCTCGACAGGGGCACAGGAAATTAACTTTCTGTTGGCTAGGCTTACTTAGGCCCTTGGGCCAATAGCCTAATATCTACCTATGAACCAATGAACCAATCTTTGATGTCACCCCCAGAGAAAGTGATACATTTACATGTAAATAAGACACCTCCCCCAGGCCAGCAGAACATGTTACATATTAAGTACATCTCGGTCCATATAATTCCTTTTGGATTCTCCCCAACCAGTAACAGAGGGACATATTTTATAAAGCAATCCTCCACTAAAACAGAATAGAAACAAACATTTTGAAAGAAATTCCCCCTTTCCAACTTCCAGAAACAGAAAACAACAGAAAGCCTATGCCCAAACCAACAACAGGGTAAAACAATTTGAAGAACAATGTCCACCTCTCCCACCATATAAAGGTTGCATCTCCTCCCACCTTCAAGCATATTTTATGCTATCATGAGTAAAGTACTGTGGCAGTACACTTCTTAGCCCAGTTGTTAGGTTGGTCAGATTTGATCAACACCTACCTTGCAACAATCACAACAACAGCAGTACAGCAGCAGATATTTAATACACAAATTGCCCCACTTGTCCTGTCACCATTCTCTAATGATTATCATAGCTTTTGTAGATCTCTACTTCCTGTGTAGATCTGTACTTCCTGTGTAGATCTCTACTACCTGTGTAGATCTGTACTTCCTGTGTATATCTCTACTTCCTGTGTAGATCTGTACTTCCTGTGTAGATCTCTACTTCCTGTGTAGATCTATACTTCCTGTGTAGATCTGTACTTCCTATTTTCTGAGGGGCATTTTCAGCAAGTGTAGGCTGCTTTCTTTGCTTCACTGCAGTATGCTGTTTCAAGACTCATAGCATGGCAGTTAAACTAATGAGACAATTAAGGGTAAGTGTCTGTGAAACATGGGTTTTCCACAATGAGCACCATATGTAGGCCAAGCTATGAGACTCTTACCCAATTATGCATGTGAATGAATGGCTGCAAAGTGCATTGCACAAGCATGAGCATGTGACTGTGTTAGAAAAATGTGTATTTGAATACATCAGAAATGCTAGTTTAAAAGCAAAGTAGTATATAATGCATTTTATTCTATTAATCATATAGTAGTAAAATTAATTCATGTCTAAATGTGAAGTAGTTTTGAAACTGCAGTGTGGCTTGAAGCAAAAGCTGATCCCTGACCCTGACAGAGTGCTAGCTTAGCAAGTTTTAATGTTTATGCTTTTCACAAGTGATTATCTGCTGGGTCAAGAAATTAAATGTGTGAAATAATGAAATCTTTTGCTCTTTCCTGGCGAATGAGATGGCCTTGTATATGTGTTACTTAGATATCACGCAGCTGTGTGAGAAAGTGTAACAGAACAAAGACATGCATTAAAAGACTGAAGCTGCTATTGTATTCGAACTGATATGAAACCTTGAATAAATAACTTTACAGAAAGACACTATGACTGACCAGCTGGATAGCAAGGCCGTATTGTATCTAAAGGAAAAGTTTTTTTTAAATGTACAGCATCAGCAAATTTAATGAATGAAGAATTGTAAGCTAAAGTGATGTAGATGCCCTGTAACATATCACGTCAGTAAGGTGGGCATAGCTTGAATGTTAAACCTATATAAAATTGTGTGCTTCCTGTTTCATGTCAGACAAAATTCTGTACTTGTATGGTTTTTTGCCTCCTGGTGTACACTAGTAAACTTTTGAATCTAAACCTCCTGTGTATTGAATTCTGAATTTTATTTAACAGTTTGGTCCTTTCGAGACGGAATTCCCTTGGTAAGCTGCAGATCAGAGCGTATCGGTGGTCGAATACTGCGCAGGAGAAGTTACCGAAATGGTTCTTCTTGAGTGAAAAGACCTCCAACTGAATTGTCGTGTGTAAAGAGGCTGGCCACTTTCTGATCTGTGGCCGAAGAGCAGAATTTGAAAGATTTTCAATACTGGAGGCTCAGGTAGGAAGAATTTGCCTTTTTTCTGTTTTAGATCAGGGACTAGGTTACAGTATATTGTTGTCAAGATTTGTTTTGCAGATCAGGGACAAAAGGAAGTACTGTATATTTGGTCATAGATCAGGGTAACAGAATAAGGTAGGCTGTTATTCTAGATAAACTGTAAACAGGAACTAAGATCTTGATATCACGTGATAAAAAAGGGTTACGTAACATTTTCTTTGACATGGGTAATCAGTGCACTAAAACCTCGCGAGATCCGCCCCTAACCGAAGACGCAAAATACATGCAATTACAGTGTTCTGATAACGTTAGGTATTATACGAAATGGGTTAATAAATATGAATTTGATGGTAAACTAGATAAACCTTCACTAGTTAAACTCCGTAAACAGCTTAAATCTGATGCAGGAGGTCAGGCAAAAAAGCAACGCCAACTAGGCATACCTCAAGCACACAGGTGGATTGAGGAAGCAAATCGTAGAGAACAGAAGCTTAAAAATTCAAAAACATTATTTTTAGACAAAGAGGATAATAACTTGGTAATAGCTACAGCTCCTCCTCCTCCTCCCTTGCCCCCTCCCTTACCCTTTTCAGGATATGAAGCGAGTGGACAGGCTGGTTCACCTCCGTGTTATCCTGAAGTTTCAGTAAGACCACAACCATTTGTTAGAGATCCTATTGAGACTAGGTCCTGAACACGTAAAACACATAGGGACACAGAATCATACCAAATAGAGAGAAATCTACAGGATGAGAGTGAGGAAGAAATATGCCCACTTATAGAAGTTCCAAATCCTCAGGCAGGACAGGAAGGGCAAGACCCAACACTCTTAGTATATAGACCATGGACACAGGAAGACATCCGGAAGGCTACTGAGGGAATCCCCCATCCGAAACTTAATTTTACGAAATTTTTAGAAGATTTACAAGGCATGAGGTTAAGTTACCACTTGAATGGGGAAGAAGTAGAAAAAGTAGTAAGACAAATTATAGGTCCAGATTGGCACATGATTTGTGGCACCTGGAATCCTCGTAATTCAGAACTTAGGCCACTCCCACATAGTGACTCAGAGTTAGACAACAGAGTAAAAGGTCTGACAGACCGAATCTCTGAGAAATGGAAACCTAGAGCAGACTGGACTTGCATTAATCAATGCATACAACAGGAAAATGAGACAATAGATGGATATTATGCTAGATTATTAGAATGTTTTAATAATCATAGCGGTATGTCGGTTCCTGAGAACCAAACAAATGATTCCCTGTATGAACAACAATTAAAAAATGCATTTTTGAAGGGTTGCATTGCACCTATTAGTAGCTTCATTACGAAGCATATGATAGATCATCGAACAGGGAGGCTACAAGCCTTACTCGAATACGCTAGACATGCTAAGAGACATTTTAATAGTAAAAAGAAAAAGAAGGCACGAGTCTTCACTGCTGAAGACTGAGCTGAAGTATTTGTATTACAGTCAGGTAAAAAGGGCAAGAAGAATGCTCAGGGAAACAAACAGTCTGATAAACGATCAGAAGATTTTGAAGAGAGGAAAAAGAGAGGTGAATGCTTCAAATGCGAGAAAAAAGGGCATCTAGCAAGGGATTGTAGGCAAAACAAAAAGGTAATTACAGAAGATAAAGGAGATGAAGACTGACTATATGATAGTGAGGATACTTCAAGTGAAAGTCAGAAATCATCAGGAAAAGGTAAGAAACAAAAAGCAAATGTAAATGTGATAGAAGGAGTAGAGGAAGTGCAAATAGATATGGAGGATGAAGAAAGTGAAATTTTGGACTTAGCATTATTGAGCTTAGAGCTCTACTTAGCGGATACGAAACCGGAAGTTACACTTCTGGTGGAGGGAAGGGAAGTCAAATTCCTGTGTGACTCAGGAGCATCACGGACTTTGATACACCCCTCCAAGTTACCAGAACATTCAGAATCACCTGATTATATACTAGTAAAAGCCGCAAATGGACAGCTATACAGGGAACCACTTTCCCATGATATAGCAATAACTGACCCTGTTTCAGGTATGACCCAGAGAAGTAAAATAGTTGTGTCTGCAAAGTGTCCAGTAAACCTATTGGGCAGGGACCTTATGCAGATATTTGGCAAAGCAGTAGTTCCAACTGTACAAGGTATGGAGGCACAGAGACAAATGGATACCTTTGTAGTGCGATCGGAGGGTGAAACCTTTTATTGGTACAGCCAGGACCTAGTCACGACTGGTCCAGGGGCAGTGACCGAGGAGCTGATGAACGTAGCCATCAGTAAAGCCCCCTCCCTTGACACTGATTGACAGCATTTGTTATACTGTACTCTATACTACTGTACTATACCAGGACCTGATAGAGAGTATGAGCAAAAACTGTTTAGAAATCGTGCGACTAGATTGGTTTTGCGTACCTTGTACTGGGATACTGAGGGGAACAGTGTGGTTAGCTGTTCATTACCTCAAGAATTCCTTGCATTGTATAGATCAAATCGGTTACCACATGTCAGCTTGACAAAGAACAAAAGTGTCAAATGGGCAGATTTAGGAGAAAAAGTAACAAGATGGGAGAAACAGACTGATTTAGAACTGTCAGAACAAGGGATACAAAAACAAAAACTGAATTGGTTGACACAGACACATCCAGCTGTACACTTGCAATCTAGCGAGGACAGCTGATTAGCATTTTTATTAGAAGAAGAAGAAAAGACCTTATGTGAAATTCCAACAACTCTCTGGTCAACAGGCAAGTCAGATGTAGAACTTATTCGAACAGCAGGACCAGTTACAATAACCCCAAAGTCAGCTTTCAGACCACAGAAAAGACAATACCCTTTGAGAAATGATGCAGAAATATGAATTAAGCCTATAATAGCAGCATTACTCAAAGAAGGAGTACTGGTAGAATCTCCTGATTCACCATGTAATACACCACTATTTCCTGTTAAAAAAGCAAATGGGGAATGGCGGATGGTACAAGATTTACAAGCTGTAAACAATGCAGTAATACCTAGAGCAATCACGGTGCCAGACCCACATACTTTGTTAAATGATTTAGAACCGCAACAGAAGTATTTCTCTGTGGTAGATATTAGCAATGCTTTCTTTTCATAGTTTCATAGTTTCATAGTATAGTACTAGGCTATCTGCCCTGGGGCATTTGTAAGCCTAGCCATAGTGATGTGGCTTTTGCCACCCCATGAAATGGTACAAAAATGTACAGAATAAATCTAGAATACTGTGCCTCTGTCTAGTAGTGACACAATGATGGTCCCCTTATATAATAGAATTAGTTTACTGTGCCCCTGTCTAGCAGTGACACAGATGTGACCCCTGGGGTAAACTTACAATCTCCCATCCACTCATCAAGATTTCTCTTGAAGAGAGTCAGTGAGGGGCTCTGCCTAATACGAACTGGGATCCTGTTCCAAAGCATGGAAGCCTCTGGGTTATGAATCTATCCCTCCAGCATGTCCTATTCATACTTGTGCCGAGGTTTAAGTCTTTAGCTCTCGTGGTCCTGATGGATTTGGATTTTTTGAGGTGGAGCATGTCCATCAGATCCTGATTGGACATGGCCTTGTACGTCAGGCAGAGATCACCCCTGAGCAGACGGTATGCTACTGAATAGATCTGAAGTTTCTTTAGTCTGGCAGAATAAGACATATGTTGGAGACCCTTGATCCTTTTGGTGAGGTACTTTTGTGGTCTCTCCAGCTGTTGCAAATGCCAGGTGAGGTACATACCAAATGGGGCATTGTACTCAATCATGGGTCTGATGAGGGAGGAATATAGGGGTACAATGACATCCTTGGATCTGGATGTAAATCCCTTCATGATGAGGTGTGCAAGGTAGAATGTTTTTCTAACCACTTTGGCAACGTGGGTGTCAAATGAGAGGTCGCTGTCTACTTGGGTCCCTAGGTCGCTGATTACTTTTTCCGTACTCAGTGGGTTACGGTCTATGTGATAATTTGTGGGTACTTTGTTTTTTCCAAAAGGGATGACTATACATTTTTTGGCATTTAGTTTAAGGCCGTGACTACGGCACCAGTTGTCCATTTCAGTGAGGCCTTTTTGTAGGATGTGTGTGTCTGCTGGTGTATTGACTATGGCGCCTAGTTTGCAGTCATCTGCGAACTTTGTCAGCCACAGCCCTCTCATGTTTGCTTTAACATCTGAGAAATAAATGCCGAACAAGAGGGGTCCCAGGACAGATCCCTGTGGGACACCACTTGTGACTGGCTTTGAGTCTGACATTGCTCCAGCGATTTTAACTTTATGGGTTCTGTCCTTTAGCCAGTTTGCAACCCATCTAGTGACATAAGGGTTTACTTTTAAGCTGTTTAGCTTATCTATGATGCCTGAGTGGGGTATTGTGTCGAAGGCCTTAGCCAAGTCCAGGTATGCTGTATGGACTGCTTTGCCCTCATCAATGGCTCTAGTGACTGTTTCGAAAAAGTCAACCAGGTTTAAAAGGCAGGATCTGCCCTTTACAAAGCCGAACTGGGTGGGGCCAAGTGTCTGTAGGTCCCCTATGTCTCTGTTTATGAGTTCCATAATGATTCTTTCCATAGCTTTGTAGACCAGGCTAGTTAAGCTAGTTAAGCTTATGGGGTGGTAGTTTCCAGGGTCTGTAGAGGCACCCCCCTTGTGGAGTGGGACCACTGTTGCTGTACGCCAGTGTTCAGGTACATATCCTGAAGTAAGGCTAAGGTTAAATAGCATTTTTATGTGTGGGTTTAGCTCCTCTTGGAGTTCACGTAACACGCACCCCGGGATACCGTCAGGTCCCATTGATGCTGTGTTTTTTGCTTTGTTTAGGGCGGTTCTCACTTGGACATCTGAGATGACAGGGAGATTACATTCAGCTGGGATAAGTATTTCTTCTTTTGTGGGTGAAGGAGGGAGAAATTTGCACTGAACCTGTCAGCCAGAATGTTAGCAATATCTGTGGGTTCAGTGTATTTTTTGTTGTTGTGAACCAACTCTGAGCATATCTGATGGTTTCCGCCCAGGTTTCTAACATAGCTGAAGAAGGCTTTGTGGTTACCTTTAGTGTCCTTAGTGATTTTTCTCTCAAAGTTTGCCTTGGATGTTTTTATGAGAGAACGTAGTTTTCTGCTATTGTTGATCAGAGATGTCTTCCCTTCATGGGATTTCGTTCTGACGTGCAGTAGCTTCCTTCTTTTGTTATACAATTTGTTTATGGCTGAGGTCCACCAGACAGGATGCTTACATTTGGTGGAGAGGGACTTGGATTTGTTTGGGATTGCATGATCCATGCATTCTTGGAGATGTCCATAGAAAGCATTTGTGAAGGATTCGGCATTGTGGGATGTGGTATCCACTGGCACAGTGGGCTTAAAGGATACCATCTCAGTCTTAAGAAGAGTGAAGTCTGCTTTTGAGAAGTTTTTCACTGTGGTCTTTTGTGCTGGGGTGGAGGTGGGATATGTATATCCAGGGTGATTAGTTTGTGGTCAGATCTCACTAGTGAGGGGTATACTTCGTGTGGAGCATTTTGTCCCCATGTTTGTAATGATCAGGTCTAGTATATTATCTCCCTAGTGGGAGAGGTGACTAGTTGTTCCAGTGCATTTGAATTTATGAATTCCAGGAACCTTTGGGCTAGGGTATTAGGGCTAGAATAATGTACCCAATCTATGTTTGGGTAGTTGAAGTATCCCAGTATGATGGTATTTTGTGATACATTCATATCCTCCAATGTCTTCAGGAAGGCTGAGTGGGGTTCTTGAGATTGGGAGGGTGGTCTGTAACATGCTACCAGTTGTATAGCAGTTTTGCCTATGGTTAGTTGCACCTGTATGGTCTCTGATGCTTCATGTGTTGCTACTAACCTGGAGGTGTGGGTGTCCTTTATGAATATGGACACTCTCCTCCTTGTGGTTCGGCCCGGTTTTGGGGCCGAAAAGCATGATACGAGGTATAGCCTGGTAGTGCTGGGGTGCTCTCAGGAGCCTTGAACCAGGTTTCAGTTACTGCACAGACGTCGATGTTCTCCATGCTGAGGAGTGCATCAAGTGCCTGCATCTTGAGATTTAGACTTCTGGCGTTGAGCAGCATTACCCTTAGTTTTTTTCCATTTTTGTTTTCTAAGGAGGTGGGTTTGTCTTTTGAGCCTTGCCTAAAAAAGGCACTATGGGGGTGGCAAGAGCCTTAGCCAATATCCGGAAGCCCAGTGGTGACTGGTGTAAGCTATCCCTTGCGAAGCAGCATGGCTTGTCAATACCTATACATCCTGATGGTCAATATTGGTTTGCATTTACATTTCAGGGTAAAAGGTATACATATACTCGACTACCACAGGGATATTGTGAGAGCCCAACAATTTTTGCACAAGAAATGGCTAGCAACCTGGCAGGATTTACCCCACCGGGAGGTAGTCAAATTCTACTTTATGTAGATGACATCTTGCTAGCAGCCCCCACCCAGCAACAGTGCAGGGAGGATACAGTAGCATTATTGAAATTTTTAGCAACACAAGGACACAAAGTAAACAAAAGTAAGTTACAACTTTGGAGAAAACAAGTTAGATACCTAGGATATGTAATATCCAATGAAGGTAGAATACTAGATGAGGAAAGAAAAACAGCGATTTTGCAAGCACCCAAACCAACAACCAAGAAAGAAATTATGTCTTTCTTAGGTACAACTAATTTTGTCGGAGCTGGATACCAAATTATGCTTTGGAATCTGCTCCACTGACTGATTTGATATATAAGACACCAGTGGCAGCACAAGATATTTTACAATGGACAACTAAAGCAGAAACGGCTTTCTGCAGGTTGAAGCAGTTGATAGCTTCTTCATTAGTTTTAGGACTTCCAAATTATCACAAACGGTTCTTTCAGACCATAGATTGTAAGCAAGGATATATGATGTCAGTATTGACGCAACAACATGGGGACAAGCAATGCCCCATAGCCTACTATTCATCACAGTTAGACCCAGTGGCGTGATCTTTGCCTCACTGTGTGCAAGCAGTAGTTGCAGCCGCAATGGCAGTACAGGCTTCGGCTTCAGTGGTGTTATTCTACCCTCTCAAATTGAGAGTGCCTCATGCAGTTGCAATAATTTTACTGCAAGAGAAAATGGCATACCTTTCTCCTGCTAGACATCTTTCATGTATGACTATACTGCTGAGCCAACCTCATATGACAATTGAACAATGTACGACATTGAATCCATCAACATTACTTCCAACTCCTGCGGAGGGCACACCACACAGCTGTCTGCAGGAAATTGAACAGTTAGCTTTACCTAGACAAGATCTTACAGATATGCCCTTGGATAATGCCGAGGTGACATATTATGTGGACGGCTCATGCAGAAGGGGTCCTACAGGAAAGAATCTGGTAGGGTATGCAGTAGTTACAGATACTGAAATTTTAGAAGCTCAATCCTTACCACACAACCTATCTGCACAAGCAGCTGAATTGATAGCTTTGACGAGAGCATGTACTTTAGCAAAAAACAAATGTGTAAACATATATACTGACAGTCAGTATGCTTTTTCTACAGTACATGTATTTGCACAACAATGGAAAAATAGAGGAATGATAACATCCAGTGGAAAACCTATTAATCATGCGCAATTTATTTTGGAGTTATTAGAATCTATTCAGTTACCTACCAAAGTAGCTATTTGTAAATGTGTAGCTTATACAAAACAGAAGGATAAGATTTCGAAAGGCAATGCACGAGCTGATGCAGCTGCAAAGCAAGCAGCCTCAGACTCAGAAACTGTACTTTTAAATGAGGAATTACAACCCTCTGAGATTTTAGATTTAGACATGTTAAAAACAATGCAGACGCTTACTACAAAAGCAGAAAAACAAAAATGGGTAAAACGAGATGCAATTCTTGAGAATGGACTGTACATTTCCAAAGAAAGAAAACCGATATTGCTGTCTAATTTATTTAGATATGCACCTTTGTTGAGCCATGGGCAGTGCCATGTCTCAACAGGAGGGATGGTACAGTTAGTAAATCAAATATTCCAAACATATGGATACATAAACTACACAAAAAAATTTTGTGCAGCTTGTCATACTTGTAACAAGCATCATGGACAAGGAGCATTTAAAACCAAGCAAGGAAGTTTTCCTATACCACCATACCCGTTCCATACTATTTGTATGGATTTCATAGAATTGAATAAATGTGAAGGGAAAAAGTTTTGTTTAGTTATTGTAGACAGGTTTTCTAAATGGGTAGAAGCTTTTCCAACCAAAAACCAGGATGCAGCAACAGTAGCAAAAGCCTTGATAAAAGAAGTAATCCCTAGATTTGGCATTCCGAAGAGGATTTATAGTGACAATGGCACACATTTTGTGAATCAGACGATTCACCAGCTTGGGAGATTTTTTGGTATCTCCTTGAAGAACCATTGTGCTTACCACCCACAGTCAGCAGGACTGGTGGAAAGGTACAATGGTACCCTAAAGAACAAGTTAAGGAAGCTAGTAGAAGAGACCCAAAAGAATTGGATATACTGTTTGCCTTTAGCACTGATGAGTATGAGAACGGTTCCAAATGCAAAGGGTTTGACTCCCTTTGAAATGATTTTTGGGAGAGCATATTATGTGCCTCAGTGGAAAGCTCTCATGCCTGCAGAGCAGGAGACTGACAGTTCATTAGCTAGTTATATGAAAAAACTGTTAACAAATAAATCTGTTTTGCAGTTTAACTCTTTTTCAGATAAGGAACAGACCAGACCGGTAGAAGCAGTCTTGGCTCCTGGGACATAACGTCTGGCTGAAAGTGATGAAAAGGAAGAATTGGGCGAGTCCAAAGTGGGAGGGACCATACCAGGGTCTGTTGGCAACACCTACTGCAGTTAGAGTGGCCGAGAGGACGTCCTGGGTTAATTTAACGCATTGTAAACCGGTAAAGAACTTTCAACTTGATAAAAACTTTGAGACTGATACACAACCAGACCGAGATGGCCAAAAACAAAGCGAATAGAAGTTTAGATCAACCCCAGAGATGTTGCATAATCATTTTGTTGTGTGTACATTTATTAACTGTAATTGTGACAATTTTGCTCTTGCTGTGGTTTATCCTACACACAACCACACAAGTGAAAGTGGGAAGGCGTGATGAAACATCTATAGACTGGCATCCAAATTTTAACACATACCTGGCCATGAAACGTGTGTATGCAGAGACTATGAACATTTCAAATTGCTGGGTTTGTACAGCTATACCAACAGCATATGGAGGACTGGTAATGTCCGCTGTCCCTTTGGGGATAAATGAGACTTGGGAGAATTTACTTTTCAACACAGGAACTGTGAGATCACAGGACAAAATAGCTTTATTTTTACCTGTCACACAAAAAGGAGTTGTATGTTTCTACAAAAATGACACTCTCCAGGTGGGATGGAGCAATTGTAACATAACTATTTCTTACCGATGTTTTATTAAGAATAGTAATGGCAATACTTTTTGCAATACTAATTATGACTCGTATTTAAACTCATTGAAAACAACTATGAGTGACATTCAAAAAAATCCAGTTTTGTTTAAACAATTGTCAGTTATAGATCAGAAAATGTTTCATGCAGGGCTAATGCGTATTAGTACTAAAGTAGAAAACTGTTATTTTATTTTTGGGAAAATGCATATAAATGGTTACCTGAGAATTGGTCCGGCAGTTGTTTTTTGGGTTACTTGGTTCCGGCAATAAGACATACTGCAGAATTACCTTTGGATAAGATACAAAATGTAAGAGAAACAGCTTGAAAATCTGAAGGTCCAGTTAAGAAACCTGTGAATCCAGTTGGGAAGATCGAAGCTGGTTGGAAAGACCATAATTCAGTAAAAGACAAAAGTGAATTGACTCATATGGACTTGAGTGACAGTGTTATATCCTGGGCAGGAATACTCCCAGCTTATGGAGCAGTCAAATCGATCTGGGAGCTGAGGAAGTTGTCGAAATTTCTCGAAGTAATGAGTAATGCAACTTTTTCTGCCCTAGAATTGGTGACTGATGAACTGAATGCAATGAGAACTGTTGTGCTACAAAATCGGATGGCTCTTGACTTCACCCTAGCGGCGAGAGGTGGTACGTGAGCGCTTATCAAAGAAGAATGCTGTGCTTTTATTCCTGACAATCATCACGAGATAAATAACCACCTAGAGGTAATTCAGCAAGTATCAGCCATGACTGAACCAGGCCCAAACCCACTGATGGACTTTTTCCAGAATCTATTTGGGGGGTGGGGTTCCATCCTAATGAATATTCTGATTGCCATTTGTGTGGGTATACTCCTAATAGGGGCATGTGTTTGCTGTGGAATTCCCTGCATGAAAAGATTAATCAAAGATTTTGTTGATGTATCTGTTACTGAAATTTTCTACCAAGATATTGAAATTGAAAGATTGATTTCAGATGACGCTTTTTCTGAAGTATAGATTAAATGACTCACCTAGCTGAAAATCCTGAGCGGAAAAGGCTAGGAGATGAAATGACACTATGCATACTTCAAAATAGAATAAAAAGTATTAATAGGGGAAAAATGTTAGAAAAATGTGTATTTGAATACATGAGAAATGCTAGTTTAAAAGCAAAGTAGTATATAATGCATTTTATTCTATTAATCATATAGTAGTAAAATTAATTCATGTCTAAATGTGAAGTAGTTTTGAAACTGCAGTGTGGCTTGAAGCAAAAGCTGATCCCTGACCCTGACAGAATGCTAGCTTAGCAAGTTTTAATGTTTATGCTTTTCACAAGTGATTATCTGCTGGGTCAGGAAATTAAATGTGTGAAATAATGAAATCTTCTGCTCTTTCCTGGTGGAATGAGATGGCCTTGTATATGTGTTACTTAGATATCACGCAGCTGTGAGAGTAAGTGTAACAGAGCAAAGACATGCATTAAAAGACTGAAGCTGCTATTGTATTCGAACTGATATGAAACCTTGAATAAATAACTTTATAGAAAGACATTATGACTGACCAGCTGGATAGCAAGGCCGTATTGTATCTAAAGGAAAAGTTTTTTTAAATGTACAGCATCAGCAAACTTAATGAATGAAGAATTGTAAGCTAAAGTGATGTAGATGCCCTGTGACATATCACGTCAGTAAGGTGGGCATAGCTTGAATGTTAAACCTATATAAAATTGTGTGCTTCCTGTTTCATGTCGGACAAAATTCTGTACTTGTATGGTTTTTTGCCTCCTGGTGTACACTAGTAAACATTTGAATCTGAACCTCCTGTGTATTGAATTCTGAATTTTATTTAACAGACTGACATTGTGTTCATCACATGTTTTGCAGATTACAACATTAATGGCACAACCCCAAGACTGGACTCAGAGGTGAGAGACTTATGTACACAGATAGACATTAGCCTGAACTTTGACTGCCATATGTCCAGAGTGGTGAGGACGTCCTTCTATGTGGCATACCTTATGAGTAAATGCATGGCATCCAGATCCAAGGAAATTATAGACCCACTTTATTTGGCCCTCATCAGACTAGTAATCGAGCACAACGCACCATTTGGCATGTACTTGACCAGGCACTTAGAACAGCTGGAGCAGCCTCAGAGGTTCCTTACAAAAAATACAGGGTGTAAAGAACATGTCCTATACAGATAGACAAAAGTCCTACCGACTATTAAGGGGTGATCTATGCCTAACCTACAAGGCACTCACAAATTCAGCTCTGATGGAACTGTTACACATTTGCAAGACAAACTGCACCAGGGTGACCTGATCTAGGGATCTAAACCTGGTCTGTGACATAAATAAAACATGCTGAAGAAATAGATATGTGTCTCAGAGATTACCCTTTTCTGGAATAGGTTTCCAATTGACATAAAGCAAAGCCTTTCCCTGACCCTCTTAAAACCCAGTTTGGACCAATAGATGGGGAATTGTGCATTCACTCCTGCGGTGGTGCCCATGTCCTTTATGGACTGGGGCAGTCTGTAAAATACTTACCAGTACAGGCACAAATCAAAACCATCCTCTTGCCCTTAGGGATCAAAAATAGTAATCTGCTATGAAGCTATGAACATCCTCTATGGATGTTAAAGGGCATTGATATAATCAGACATGGGTAGCTTGGACTCCATACAAACATACCATCACGTCATTCACATCCCCCACAGCACTCTGTCACACTATGATTGAATGCACCCCTAAAGTATGGCAATATTTTCTGTTGTGCTGCTTTGGTTATCATTTTTACAAGACACGTGATGTTTTCTCTGTGGAGTAATGCAAATGTTCTGCCACATTCCTCTAGACTGTGGTCTGTGAAATGGCCATGACACTTAAAAACTTGACTGTGATAAGGCATCCAGACAGTGCATGAAGGAGTCTAAAATATTTCTGTACTTTTTCTATGGCAACTACCAGGAGTACCTGCTAGGATCATCTTACAAGGGCACCGAGTATGGGGTGGATGCATGGCACTGCCTTGCCAGGGTAGTGCTTGCTGCGACAGTCACTCAGATGAGTAGTGCATGCATCATTACAGTTGCTTAAAGAAGCATCACCTTGATCTTCTTCACCAGATGAGAAAATATGGTTAGGCCACTTCCATGTGGCATACACTGGGCTTGTGTCCTTGTAGCATATTCTGTAGTGAACTGCTGGTTGGCAAATGTGATTGAACATGACTGTCAGCTCCTAAGTAGTGCCCTGGTTTAGTCAACAATTTTGACAGCCGTTGTTGTGTCCATCTAGCATAGCCCACATATTGACCTGCAGGCTTTTGTACAGTAGGCAAAATGTGCCACATATTTTCATAAGTTCCTTAGCATTACAACATTATACATGGGCATCCCAGTCTACCTTCCAAGCCTCTTCAGTCATGCACTGCACCACATGCATTATTTTTCCACATTCACATGGGGGACAGTGCCTAAGATCCATGTCCTTCTGTCCCTTGTGGTTCACTGCTTGGAATTTTACCTTTCTGTCTGCAGGTCAGACCTAAACTTTACATTGCCATTGCATACAAATCAACATTTTACCTCCCCAGGTTCTTTTATGCCTGGTATTCTCACACAGACTTGCTAATGGTTTGCCCTGTTCTCTCTTTTTTTCTTATATTTATTGTATGTTTGCTGTTTTATTACTTCATTCATGTTACTGTTTTATGCAATGTCAGTCACAGCTCTAGATGTGGTGTGGCAGTGGTCAACATACCATTGGCCTACCCTGCTATCATCTTCTGAGTGTCAAGCTGCCTCCAAGTCTACAGCCTCACATGGTGATGAAGGTTGTCTACAAGAAGGTAACTTGGATGGTTCCACAGTGGACTCTGGTGGTCTCATCCCAGGAAAAGAGCTGTCTCACACCCTGTGAATGCTGATAGTAGGTTACAATATGTTATCCATCAGGAACTGGAGAAGGTGCTGGTAGTAGACCAGCAGCTTGATGCCCACACTGGCCACCTGGAGAACATCCTTGTGTGACAAGTAGGGTTGCAGTACTCTCTGCACTTTGTGGTGCAGCACTGAGCAGCATGAAAGGCACCCGAGAGAAATTACAACAGTTCAAGGAATTACTGAGGGCTCTAGCACCAAAGGAACACGAGGAAATAGGTGGAGTCAAAACAGCATGTGTGAGGACTTTAGAATAGATATGATGCTGAGTCAGGTATTAAATAAGGTACATAAGGAAAGCTGATGGTGGGATGCAGACATCCAGGAAGTCATCAAAGGAAAGAAGGAATACAGGAAAAGGTAGAAGACAGAAAAGATGACCAGGATAGGAAGAAATACTGGTTGGCTAACAAAGAGGATAACAGAGGAGTTGCAATAGCAAAGAACAAGACATCAGAAGTACTCTACCAGCTTCTGGAAAATAACTCAGTAGATGGCAGCAACAACCTACTCACCAGTCTGCAGGACATCATGGGAAGATGGAAGGTGTACTTCTGGCAGCTGATCAATGAAGAAAACCCCACAAAAGCTGAGAAGTGAAAACAGCACTAAAGAAAATAAGTCAAGGAAAGCAGCAGGCTCTGATGAGATCACAGTAGATAAGATCAAGATGTTGGGTGAGTTGGGGAGAAATATCTATTTAGGGTAATCATAGCACTAGAGAAAGGCATATCCTAGATGACTGGAGAATAAGCATCCTAGTGCCAGTATATAAGGACAAAGCAGACATTCATAACTGTGAGCAATACAGAGGTATATCAAACTCCTATTACACTGCATGAAAGTTCTGGGAAGGGTGACTGATAAATGAATACACAGAGTCGTAGAAAGTAAAATGGGAGATGAGCAGTTTAGATTCAGATCAGGATGCAGCACAATTGACCCAGTTTTTGTAGTGAGATAGATAGGTAAGAAGAAGCTAGAAATGAAGAAAGTGTTCAACTGGGTATTCCTGGACTTGGTGAAAGCATATGACAAGGTCCCAAGAAAGATGATTTGGATGGATTGTGTGAGGGAAGACCTGCAACAGTCAGGCATGACTGTTGAAGAAGGTAGAGAATGGCACTGAATCCAGAGAGATGGTGACAGTTGGTATGACACCAGATGATGATGATGATGACTCACCTAGACTAACAAGCAAATCTTGTAATACTGGTGCAAATACTAGACAATAGAGAAACTATTTATGTTGTGGTCTGTGTGTACTTAAACAGATTATAAAACAAGTTTTGCAGGATGAAAGACATGGGACAGGGAACAGTAGACTCCAGGGATACTACTTATGTCATGGCCTAAAGACACTTAAACATTCAAGCCCTGTACTGTAAGCATTGACAAACGGCTCTTTAGCACGATTTTAGCTCACTACACTATCACTAGATGCCTCAGGTACTCTTGCATATTACCTTAATCTTGAAAAAAAAAGGAACAGGGAAGAAAGTTTCAAACCTTGTTCCTTCAAAGGGTTAGTGCTACCACCACAAGACACCAGGGATGTTCCTAATATATTACCTTAAGTCACAGAAAAAAAAAACAAGTTAAAGTGAAGGGGGTGGCTTTGAACCTTGTAACCCTGGCACAAAAAAACCTTCTGTAGTAGCTGAGGAAGGCTTCTGTTAGTGTATTTTGTACATTATAAAAAGTATGAAGCTATAATATCTGTTATTATTTACTAACTGAAATGGTCTGTGAGTTATGAGGTACAGTGCACATATAAGAGGTAACATCTGGAACATTCTGTAAAATCAGAGACAGTTTTGAACTATTAAATGAACTCACTTAAAACTTAAAAAGTTAATAGAGGAACAGTCTATCATCATAATACACATTACTAGCAAAATGAAGAAGAAGAATGGAGATCTAGTGTCTGGCATTATTTGTTGGGTGAGTGTAAAGAAATGTGATTTTATTAGGGCAGGGACAAAAAAAACATAAGGGATGTTCTGTCAACTCAGGGACAGGTAAGTGTTTGTGTGTGTGTGTGTGTGTGTGTGTGTGTGTGTGTGTGTGTGTGTGTGTGTGTGTGTGTGTGTGTGTGTGTGTGTGCGTGAGTGTATATGTGTGTGCAGGAGAATGAATGGGGGTTGCCTGCACCGGTGCAATGCATAGACCACAGGTGGAAAATTGCTGATTTGCACTCGTGATAACCACTGACAGTTCAGGGCATGCAAATTAGTTGAGGTATTTCCTTGTTGAAGTTCCATGTGTCTGAAATACATACATTTTCCATGACTGTAGAAACAGTCTCTTCCAGTTGCAGCTTTCACCACTGGCACTGGGGTTCTTTCTGCATCCCAGAGTATGAGCCTAGCCTGAGTGGTTACAGAGGTATTATAAGTTGTTTACAAAATACTACAACATTAATAATTACTATGTTAGACATTCCCTCAGCTAGTATAAACCTGTGTGGTTACACACAACTTATCAAAACACTCACAAGATTTAATAATCCCATCCCTAATGTTAAAATTCTAGACTGAATGTTGGTCTCTGACTCTAGTAAATTTACAACTCTGGAACCTATCCAAACTCGCTTAGTGACCACCTCCCAGCCTCTATACATAGACGTCCCACCAACCAACCTAAGACACACTAACTTAAAACATTCCCGAATCTTTCTAAATTCAATAGACTCCTTCATTAATACATGGAAAGCCTTTAATTGGTCTGCCTTAAAAATTGTCTCACTCAATGAGATAATTAATATTTGTATTACTTTATTCTTAAATGTTCTAAACAGACGTGCCCACTCCACAAAAGAGGTTACAAATCATCCGCTCCCTATGCCTCACTACCTAGACAAACACTACAAAGTTAAACAGGGACAAAGCAGGAAAGAATGTCTCAATCCTTAAACTCTCTTTAACCTGCACCTTTATAGAGAATACCACAATCTGAGTAAAAAACAAGTTAACTTACATTAAAAGATAACATTATTGCCATCTACTCCTCCAAATGAACAACAACCTCAAAAAATTCTGAATATCAGTACGTAAGCTGTTATATTGTAGCTTTCCACTAGAAACTGCTACCTTACTCAATATCTACTTCATAGAAAGCATTGCCTCACTAACTAAAACCTCTTCACCCCATCTAGTGCTTCTGTCACCCCCCCCCCATCAATGGCACCCAATCCCAGTGTTTCTGTCATCAACAGGTTAGACCAAACTCAACATTCTCTAAACACCTCACACACTCTACCACTTCTTTTACCCCTTTCCACTTTCCATACATGAATCTAATTCACCCCCTGTATAACTGCTAGCAACTTCCACATAAGATCTGTCTCTATATCAATGAAAAAAAAAACTTCTACTTAAACTCGAACCCTATTCCACTACAGCTAATGACCTCCAAGCTGAATACCAAGAAAAATTTGCCAGTCCCATAGCATGCCCAGACTCTATCCTTATCAATAGCTGAACCCTATATACCCTCATTACTGAAAAATTGTACATTATCCCTGTTCATAAAGATGGCTTCTCTGCTATCATCTTCATCTTCTGACCTATTGCAATACTATCACCTCTCTCAAAGTTCTTGAAAGATGTATTCACTAACAATTCTTCCACTATCTATAAGAATGGATAATATGAATTCTGCCCAGCACACGGTACACTACTGCCTTACTGTCATTCACTGATACTGTAAACAAATACAGGGACTGAGGCAAACTTGTTTCCTGCCTGTTCACTGAACTGTCTAAAGCCTTTGATACAGTTTCACACCCTAAACTCATGTACAAAATGTTTCTACTTGGTCAATCCCCTTCTTCATTAAAGTGCTTCAGTAGCTATTTAATTGACAGGCTCCAGTCTGTAAAATGACAGAATACCCCCCCCCCCCACCTGCATGTCTCCACTGGTGTACCTAATGAGTCTATTCCTGGCCCCTTTCTCTTTATGATCTAAATCAGCAATCTCTAAATCTCTGCAGATGCAGTGTCTCTCATACAATATGTTGATAATTCCACTCTAAAAGAACAAAGTTACTGCTATTTTTCCACAACTTATATATGCCTGACAAAGTGAATTTTAACTATTTTGCACCAATAGCACCATCATTGTAAAGTAAAAGCCCATTCCATGCCCATAGCGCAAGTTTCAAAATGTGCCATTCATGCCCACACTACACTACCTTAGAATCAGCAAATATTCTTCTCGGCTATGCAACTAGACATGCACAGCCATGATTGCTGAATTCCATGATTGTGAATCTTGAACTACTAACAATAAAGCAACATAAACACCATTTGAAAAAAATAATAAAATGCAAATTTTCTCTACATTTTTCTTATTTCATCTAATGGATCCTCAGTAGTTGTATTAAACACCACAGTCATCTCCTCCATGAAGTAAACCACGCTAGCTTTCATTGGAGACACACTAGCAATTACAAAATCCAAAAGTAAATACTTATTTTTATTTAATCAGCAGTAGCTCATACATCTCATTATGCAGGCTGATCTTTTTTGTTCTACCCAGAACTGCACAGACATGTGATGTCACCAGAGAACAAGCCAGTCTGGTTGCCAGGGGGTTGTGAATTTCAAGGTTGAACTCACCAATATGTCTCCTTAGCTTCAATTTTTTTCTACCTTTTTTTTTGAAAACCATGCCAAATAACTAGCAAACAGAAAAAAACAGTTCAAATACCAAAAGTTGTTGCAACAGCAGGTATTGAATTAGCCTGAGTTTATGAGTTTTCTTGACGGTTATAGTTATAGTTAGAAACGTGAACTTCTAACATATACAGTGACTGCAATCCTCAGAGTTTCTCTAATGTCATTTGAAAATTGTCACCATAATGCATTAGGAACTTTATGTGTGAGTGTATATTTATAAATAGATGTGTGTACTTATAAATTCAAGTGTGTGTATTTACAAATTAATGTGTGTACACATGAATACAAGTGTGTGGGCATTTTTAAATGGATGTGTATTTATAAATGCAAGAACATTTGTGTGTGTATTTATAAGTACATGTCTGTGTATTTATAAATACAAGAGTGTATGTGTGTATTTATAAGTAGATGTGTGTATTTGTAAATCCAAGTCTACGTGTGTTTATAAACAGATGTTTGTGCATTTATAAATATGAATATGTGCGTATTTATAAAAGGATATACGTATATTTATAAATGCAAGTATGTGTGCATTTCTAAATGGATAAGTGTGTATTTATAAATGTAAGTATGCTTATTTATAAATGGTAGTGTGAGTATTTATAATTGCAATTATGTGTGTATTAATAAATGGCCGTGTGAGCATTTACAAAAGTTTCTGAATTTGTAAATGGTAGTTTATTTATAAATGCAAGTTATGTGTGTGTGTGTGTGTGTGTGTGTGTGTGTGTGTGTGTGTGTGTGTGTATATGTGCATGATATTATTGTTTTTTTAATCATTTGTCATATAAGGAGGGTTATACATGGTGCTTCATGGAATGTAATGAAAGCTTAGATAATGCTGTGAAGCTTCACAGCGCTACCTGGTGTCTAACTACCACTAATAAACATATATTTATGATGTTTAGTAATACATGTGACAGTTATAGATATCCGCATATTTAATGTAAATATCTCAGGCAACATACATTTTTTTATGCCAAGGTATGAATATTTGCCATATTAATATTCAAGTTGATAATGTGAATGAGAGATAATATACATAGTACTTCATGTTGTCACATGAAAGCTTACATAATGCTGCAAAGGTTGTCACTGATACCTGCTGTCTGCCTGCTACCAATTTCCAGCTATGTATGCTTATTTACTAATAAATATGCAAATATGCATGAATGTCATATTTCTGTAAATATCTCATATATTGCAATCTGGATGTACTGTACAATTGCATTTTTCTTGTTCAGTCACCAGGAATGTCTCTTCAGACAAGTGGGGTACTCAGTACCAGAGACAATGTGGGTTATTCTTCAGAAAATATGAGCATATGTCATATATTAATAATTATAATAATATCTTGGAGCAGAAAGTATTTATATGGTAATCCAGGGTATCAAACAGAAGTTTACATAAATCTAAAAACTTGTCACCGATATCTGCAGTCTGCATTCTACCACTCTGTAGATATTTATACTTGTTTATCAGCACATTGTGAATATTTCCATAAATATATTTCTGCAAATATCGCTGGCATTGTCCACCTGGATGTGTTGTAGAACAGCAGTTTATATGCACAGTCAACACAAAGCTCATGAATCTCCCTTCAGACTACTAGGGTACTCGGTACCGAAAAGAAAATTGTGAGTAATTTTCCAGAAATGCTGAATATATGCCATACATGAATAATCATACAAATAACATGTATCAGAAAATGTTTATGTGGGTCTCCATGGTATTAAATGAACGAATGCACAATGCTGATAAAACTTTGCACTCATAGTTGGTTTCCATCTAGAATTCTTTTGGAGATATTTATATTTATTTGCCAATTAAATAAGAAGATAAGCATACCATTCATAATTATGCAAATATCACATAAATGGAGTAGAGTAACACTTACAAAACTGCTTTATAGGAAAATGAAGAGTACATCTGTGTGAACAAAAGTCACACTGATAGTTGTGGTTAATCTACTATGGCTTACAGATATATTGTTTGTTTGCATAATTATAATAACTCATTTTACATATTATCAAATTACTTCTTTAATATAAAATTATTGTTAGGTCTGGCTGACATACTAATATGACCATAATGAAGAGGAGTTTGTGCTTAGTTATTTTCGTGTTTTTACTTTTTTGTAACTCTTATAGGTTTTGGGATATATGCATGTGTTTTCAGGTAGATATCAAAACTGCATTCTCAGAATTTTAGCTCAGAAGGAAGCTGTCCAGGCAGGAACTCTTCAGGTCTAGGAGGTGTGAAATTGCACTCATAACAGGTGTGAAAGAGTTAAAATCTTTTCACTAAGCGAAACTGAAATTCAAGTAGCCTCCCATACAAAACGTCTTGGAGTGATTATAGATGATAACTTTGTATCTGACTTACATGTTCAAAACAACATAAAAACACTCAGAAAAATTAGTAATGTTCTACAGGCATAAAAACTTCCTTAGCAACACCACAAAAAACACTCCTGCCTCCCTTTAAATGGTGCACCCATCCTAACACGCTTTTAGCCTACAGTTAAAAATATGCTGGAGGTATGCTGTGATATCTTTACAAAATGTACCACCAGCAAGCAATACCACATCTACCGCTCTACTGGCCTTAAGGCATTGAATTGTTTCAAGGTGCCTAAGCACTTAGATTACATACAGTTTACCTGCCCAGACAGCATTATCCAAAAACCTGATGATGACTGTCCTGCTTTTAATTCTGTTCTCCATTCCTACCAACCTAATAGACCACTTTGATCTAATGAGCAACATCTTCTTAGCATATATAAACCCTACAAATCCTCTGGCCAAAGTCTCTACTTATAGTCTTGCTTCATCTGCTAATTAGATCTACCTCTAACCTCTCCATCTTCAAAAAAGACAATGTGAATAAGAATTGGATCTGCTCCTGCAATACCCCAGGTTGAGCTAGTCACCCCCAGGGTAATTTCTGATTAATTTTTTCTCTCTAAATATAATCAATATAATTATTAGATAAAGGACAGATATTTCTGATTAGGTTATCTTATGTAGTCATTTCTGTTCCAGAAGAGTGTACTCAATGTGTGTAATGTCACCTCTATGAACTTTAAGTTGTGAATTCCTTAACTATTGACAAATTTCTTTTTTCAACATGTTATCCCTGCCTAAATATTTGCACTCTATGAAGACATTCATACTGTATGAACTGAAGTTGTGACTTTTTTACTTAGTTACTATGTTGTGCTTCTAATTGTGGTGGTGGTGCTGCAGTAACGTTGTCGCCTCATAGTAAGACGTTGTCCTGTTCGATTCTCAGCTAAAGCGTCTTCTGTGTGGAGACATGCGTGAATGGGCATACCTTCGTTGAAGGTTGTGCATCAGAGCTGGCAACTCGGTACGTAAAAATCTACTGACAATCATTAGTGGACCAGAGTTCCGCTGTGGTGACCCCTAACTGGGAGAAGCCGAAAGATACAACAACAACAACAACAACTATGTTGTGCTTCTGTATTAGGTTTATCTTTTCTCCCCAGGCCACCACCAAAAATGAGATATTATCCCAATGGGACTGTCCTGGCAAACAAATGTCAAATTAAAAGTTAAAAACAAAAAAATGTGTCTTGAGACTCTGAATCTCATGGACACAACCATTGTAAAGATTTGCTTCTGTTAAACAGTTTGCCTTTTACAGTTTCACAGTAACCCTTATGGCTCAATAGATGTTAACATCCGTTTGAAGTGTAACAACATAATTATTTAAAAAACCCAGGATGCAACCATTGGAAGTCAGAGTGCAAACCTCCAGAACTCCATTGAGTGCAATAGTTAAATGATTTTTTTTTCATTTTTCAAATTTTGATTGCTGCCATAAATGTCACTCTTTCATGATCAGACTTGTATGTCCATCATGTAGACGTCCTGTTTCTGTCATGGACCTGTTATTGATGAATATTCAGTTTACTTTATTACTATCCTGCCCTCTTAACTGTGCCATTATCCATGGGTTAGGTCATACCTGTAAAGCACTGTGTATTTACGGGTCTATATCAAAACTTAGAAACTTCAAAAGAGCGAATGCTCTTACATTGACACCAAATAACCAAAACCATACAATATCGAACGTAAGGAACAGTGATTTTTTTTCAGGGGAAAAAAATCGCTGCTCCAAAAAAAAAAAAAAAAAAAAATCCAAAGACAAAATAAAGTGGGGGAGCTTCACCCCATGCTCCTCCATGTGGGGGTGCCACCCACACACCCCCTACTTAAATATACCAACTCCGAGATCACATCTCAGTGGAGGAAATGGCAAAGTCCCAACAATGGCCCAGCAATTTTTTTCCCTCGGAAAAGAAATCGCTGTTCCGGCCTTTCAACATTCTGCAGATTCACTTATTTGCAGTCAATGAAAGAGCGTTCTGTCTTTTAAACTTTTGACTTCCTAATATAGACCCGGTACTTTTGTATTCTGCTAATCTTCAGTTCCCTGCATGTGCTTTAACTAGCATGGCACTGCAATCATAACTTTTTAGTTCCAAGTTGCAAAACACTGAATGAGTGGTATTAGTCTGCATGTCTTTTTTCTGTAATTTGCTGTTTTTTCAGAATATTTTTTCTTTACAGAATATAATTTATTCAGTGAAAACAACTATTCCCATTGATTGCATTTTCAGTAACAGAATAACTAAAAGATAAGTGCATGGTTGTACACCAGCACAAAATGGAGTGTGGGACATCAGTCTGAGGCACAACTACAGACAAGACACCTGCACGTGAGGGTTAAAACAGACATCCTGAAAGTTCATTAGCAGTATGATAAGTATAGTCTGCTAGTATTGTAAGACTTTAATAAGAAAGACCATAAGATATTGGAACTAGAAATATATATATATATATATATATATATATATATATATATATATATATATATATATATATATATATACATATACATACACATGTCAGTGAAGGGGCAGTACCATTCCTCGAACTATATTTGACAGCAAGCTTATTGAATTCTGTCATTCACCATAGACAGTTTGTTCTGACCTCTGTAAGGATTATTTTAGGTTGTGATATATGAAATCATTTTGGTTGGACATTGCCAGTTTGTACTCATGTACTTTCAAGCTGTTCAGTTTCAAAAGTTTCAGCCGTGGATGATTTACCAGACGTTCTTTCGATAAATCATAGAAAAGCTATTCTTATTCAAAGTCAGAGAAAGTCCAAGAGACCATTAACTGTATAAACTGAGCGGGTAAGTGAAATGGCTGGTATTGGCATATACTTTTAAAATCCAAAGAACCATACATCAGAATGTGAACAGAGGTAAATCACATGATTTAAGTAAAATCTCACAATACTGAATTAGTAGCTAGCACACAGTGCTAATAAACTTAAAAAAAATAATTCCATATGAAGTCACATTAGAAGGCTGATTGAGTAATAATAGAAAACTTTCTTTTAGCTATAGTAATAGGGACCCTAATTTGTAGCTTTTAAAAACTCATTTTGTTTTCATGAGCAGATGTTCCAGGAGCTATAGCACAATAAGAGCACTTACTGTGTACAGAACATGGAATAAAACAAACTTACAGTGATGCACAAATTAAACATAAATACAAGTTATGGTGAATGACTGCTCTCACCTAAAATGTCAAATTGTATGCCTGATCATTTTTTTCCAGCACTTGGACAACTCAAATTCTTTAATTTTATGCCACCTTTTACAGGCCATGAAACATCAGTATCCTTAACTACAGTGAATATAAAAAGTTTACACACTGCTGTTAAAATGCCAGGTTTTTTGGATATAAAAAATTTAGACCACAATAAATCATTTCAAAACTTTTACCACCTTTAATGTGACCTATAACCTGTACAATTCAATGGAAAAACAAACAAATCTGTTAGGGGAAAAAAATTATAAAAAATAAAAAAACATACAATACGCTGATTGCATAAGTGTGCACACCCTTAAACTAATACTTTGCTGTGTGTGCACACCCTTAGGCTAATACTTTGTTGAAGCATCTGTTGATTTAATTACAGCATTCAGTCTTCTTGGGTAGGAGTCTATCAGCATGGCACATCTTAACTTGGCAATATTTGTGCACTCTTTGCAAAAGAGCTCCAAATCTGACAGATTGCGAGGATATCTCTTGTGCACGCCCAGTTCAGAACAGATTTTCTATTGGATTTAGGTCTGGGCTCTGGTTAGGCTATTCCAAAATTGTAATTTTCTTCTGGTGAAGCCATTCTTTTGTTGATTTGGATGTATACTTGGGGTCATTGTCATGTTGAAAGGTAAAATTCCTCTTCATCATCAGCTTTCTAGCAGATGCATGAAGGTTTTGGGCCAAAAGTGACTAATATTTGCAACTGTTCATAATTCCCTCCACCTGGACTAGAGACCCAGTTCCAGCTGAAGAAAAGCCAACCCCAAAGCATGATACTGCCACACCACCATGTTTCACCGTATGGATGGTGCTCTTTTTGTGGTGCAAAGTGTTGTTTTTGTGCCAAACATACCTTTTGGAATTGTGGCCGAAAAATTCAACCTTGGTCTCATCAGACCATAACACATTTTCCCACATGCTTTTGGGAAACTTGATGTATTGTTTTGCAAATTTTAGCTGGGTCAGGATGTTTTTATGTGTAAGAAAAGGCTTCCGTCTTGCAACCCTACCCCATAGTCCAGACATATGGAGAATATGGGAAATTGTTGTCACATGTAGTACACAACCAGTACTTGCCAGAAATTCCTGCAGCTCCTTCAGTGTTGCTGTAGGATTCTTGGCAGCCTCCCTGACCAGTTTTCATTTTGTATTTTCAGTTCCCTGCATCGTCACTGTTGTTCCATATTTTCTCCACTTTTTGATGACTGTCTTCACTGTGTTCCATGGCATATCCAATGGTGTGGACATTTTTTTGTACCCTTCTCTTGGCTGATACCATTCAACATTGATCCCTTTGATGCTTTGTAAGCTGTCTGCAAACCATGGCTTTTGCTGTAGCAGGCAACTGAGTAAATGTCAAGAAAATCCTACTAGGACAGCTGAACTTTATTTGGGGTTAATCAGAGTCTCTTTAATTGATGGCAAGTGTGTACCCAAGAATTAAATCAAAAGATGCTTCAACAAAGTATTAGTTTAAAGGTGTGCACATACAACAAAGTACTAGTTTAAGGTTGTGCAAACTTATGCAACCAACGTATTGTACATTTTTTATTGTTTATATTTTTCCCTAACATATCTGTTTTTCAATTGAATTGTACAGGTTAGAGGTCACATTAAAGGTGGGAAAAGTTTTGAAATGATTTATTGTGGTCTCATTTTTTATATCACAAATACCTGGCATTTTAACAGGGGTGTGTAAACTTTTTATATCCACTGTTTAGTTCTATTAACTTTGTCTCACTGGTGGAGAATATTACAAGCTCACAAAAATACATGGTTTTGCTGAATCTGCTGCCTCAAAATATTTACTAATCCATGACATACTTTAGGAGAAATTTAACATTTCTTGAATGGTATTATAATCTTGTGGGAATGTACTACCACCTGGTGGCTACAACCTTATATAGCAACACTGGCATTTAATAGCTGACTTCTGGTGTCAAACTGATAAACATTTAAGTTGTTTTACAAAAGGAATGTTTTTATGTTTATTAAATGAAGCATGTGAAAACAAACAGAGCTGAAAACTGACACAACAAAGCATGAAGCAGTTTTATACAGCACTGACCACATATAAATTTATGAGTTGCAGAGGATAAGAAGTGAAAATAGAGGGAACAATAGCTAAATTCTGAAAAGTACTTACTCGGGCACATAAGGCTAAAACAGGTTTATATCAGAATGTTGAACTGTGAGAAGTCTGAACACTACAACATCAAACTGAATACTCTGAAACGTGATTAGTCCGAACACTCAAAACATGGAAGATCGGAACTCCGAATGGTTATGGGTCGGACTTCTGTACATATGCATGAAGTCTCCACTGTGGTGCGATCTCGGAGTTGGCATATTTAAGTAGGGGGTGTGGGGGGCACAGCCCCCCACATTAGTAATTGTGTAAAAGTGTTTGTGTGTTGTTATTTGATAGTACGGGTGTAAAGCTGGCTGACCGTTGCTTTTCAGAGTTCCGTTTTTTGCAGTTTTGAGTGTTCAGACTAATTACATTTCGGAGTTGTCAGTTCGATGTTGTGGTGTTTGGACTTATCACAGTTCGATTATATGATATAGACCCGGCTAAAACAGCACAATCAAAGTAGTGCAATTATTAGATATGCAGAAGAATCAAAATTGTGAGATGAAGTCTGAATAAGTAGTCAGATCATAGGCAAGAACAGAACAAGCTGTGCCATGACTTGGACAGCACCATAATGGGTTATGTGACCACAAGGGATCAGTACATTTCATGTGCAATGGTGCCCCTTCACACATGCAATGAGACACTGAACACTCACAGCTGACAGCCCACAAAAGGACTACACAGCAAAGTGCCTATTATATTTGTATTTGTATTTGTATTTCTATTATAAATGGGAAGAAATGTGTGCATTGGACCAGCAAAAATGATGAATAGCAAGCAAAGGAACATATAGAAAGAAGGGTGGTTTGAGGAAGGAGAGTCAGGGATATATATATATATATATATATATATATATATATATATATATATATATATACATACACACACACACACACACACACACACACAAGTGCACATACACACACACACACACACATATATATATATATATATATATATATATATATATATATACATACATATACAGACAAACACATAAATATATAAGTGTATATATATATATATATATATATATATATATATATATATATATATATATATATATATATATATGGATCTACCTTACAAGCTCGACACTTCACAAGATCGACATTTAGAATGACGAGACCACAAGAACGAAACTGCAAAAACACGAAAGTTCACATGCCCGACAAACCACAATCCCGACAGTTAAGAAAACAAAAAGTTCGCTGTTCCACACAACACACATACAACATAAGCACACCAACAACCTAAAAACCTACACTACACCTTACATACAACTATCTATGCACTAACCTTAACCCAAACCCTAACCCTAAGGTCCGTCACTATCGCACACTTACCTTACCTGCACCCTAACCCTAACTCATTTAATCTGCCCCTGACCCTCAAGTCCCTTACTATCGCACACTTACCTTACCCGCACCCTAACCCTAAATCCCTCACTATCACATACTTACCGAGTCGCATTCACACATTTCACATGTTAATGTTTTCGCTGTCGGGATTACAAGTTGTCAGTTATCTGCTCCATCGGTCTTGTGGTCTCGTCATTCTAAATGTCAATCTTGTGAAGTGTCGAGCTTGTAAGGTAGATCCATAGATATATATATATATATATATATACAATCACACATACACACACACACACACACACACACACACACACACACACACACACACACACACACACGGGGAAGGTAACAAAGAGAGTGTGTATGTAAGAAATAGGATATAGGAAAGGCAGCAGGGGCAGATAAATTAAAAGAAAAGATAAGGACAGACAAGGAAGTTGCTGACACAAATGGGGTGTCCACCAAAAGATGACAGAGATGAAGAGAGGGAGGATAGCTAGCAATGAGTCGGCTTTGACTGTATACTGGGAAGGGAAATAAAATACAAGGACAAAGGACACCATTTCACACCCAATCTGAAGTCAGTCATCCCTGTAACTGGGTCACTTTCAGTTGATTGAGTTTTCAGAATCACAAACTCCATACGGTCAAGACCATATGATCAAGTTTTTGAAAACTTGAAGATTTTGAATGGAGATCTTGGCACAGTGAGGATCGGGAAATTTACCCTTTTCCTCACTGTAGTACAATCTTGGGGTGGTATATATAATTTTCAGTGGGGTGCAGGGGACCATAAAAAAAGGTAGATTTTTGTGGGTTTTTTTTTTTTTTGATGTTCAAGTGTTTGCATACTCGATCATATGGTCTCTTCCATATTTTTTTTTGAGTTTCTGAAAAGTTGATCATTTGACATAGACCCCGTAACCACCTTTATGTATACACTGCTTTTGTTTTGCAAAATAAAAACCTTTAAAGCTGCCAAACACAAAAGTACTTCAAAACTAAGTGTGCTACAAGAGTCAATGTGATATGCTACCTAGGCATGTGACTCTCACACTGTTCAAGAGTGGTAAGCAGTGTGACTTTAAGGGGCAGTGAAGCTGAGGAGAAGCATTGCCTTGAACATGCAGTGTCCAACTTGAAGCAGCTTAGCTGCATGTGGCAGACATGGCCTGTCAAATATCTTACATGGCACTGAAGAAACTGTAATATGTATATCTCCATCAACATTCAACAAAGAATGAGCATATGACAACTAAATATTCAGTAATACCACACCCTGCCATATAATAGACACCAAGAAGCATCACCTGGTAGCTTGTCAGTGGTAAGCCCATGATTTGCCAGGTGTAACTGCCAGAGGCATGGGCAGCTGAATGACCAGTGTAAGAGTATGACATGGCAGGTTTGCAAGGGCATTATATATTAATGGCAGGGTGGATTTTTAGTGACAGTATACTGAACACAACCAACCAAACATGTCCAAAGCAAATGATGACACCTATCCTGGCAGTAATATTCCAGCTTTCAGCCCATTATGCATCACAAGGGCAGTTTTGGGAATACCTGTTTGCAAGAGGGAGAGTAGAGAAATTCCACTTGCAGTTGCACAGTACAGACACATAAACTAAGTCAAAGCTGTAAGCACTTGTGAAAGGAAATTAGCATCACTACAAATGTGGACAGTGAAGCAAGTGACTATGAAATATGCAGTTTTAAAGCCACTTCCATAAACTCACACAGATGCTGCACAAGCTTGCTTGCCTCCTGTGACATATCAGTTTAAAATTCCCCAAACTGTCTAGGTACTGACAAAAACAGAAAAAAGAGAGAAAGAAAACATGTTCACAAGCTCCAATGATTGCAGGTAGCCATGTAGCTATACAACAATGCCTACTGATATATAAGTAAATAGCAAACATCTTTATTAAATGTGGAACTCTTTCTCCTTTGCTCTCTCTAAACTCTTCCTCTCTATGGTGGAGAAGGTTAGAGTAGCACCTCTTCAGGTCACTACAACAATGCTAGCACTACCCACCAAAGTGGTTGATGCTCATGGCATCACTCACCACACTGGCAAAGCAGTGCCAGGCATCTACCTTATACCATGGGCCTTCTTAGCACTTCCTCAACAGACACGGTGGTGGAGAAACACTTTTATCTTCTTCCTGTACCACTAAGGTGTCCTTCCAAACTCAGCCCCTTCTGAAGCTGTACCCAGTTCATAGGGTGACAGAAGGAAAATGGTGGCAGATTTCTGGTGATGCACATTGTGGGATAAATGTGATGCACATCAGCAAGCAGCATGACATCGCGATCTAGCCTAATGCTTCAAAAGGCTTTAGTGACAACAAAAGACTTGCATGAGGTGGGGCAGATCAGGTGCACTGTACTTGTACATATCATGATGATATCCAGTAGTTTACATGGCATTGCAGTAAATTATCTCCTTTGGGATGCAAGGCAGATTTCTTGAAGGCTACACTTTCATCAAATACCTATCCATAAATACGCAGCCCACTTTCACTTTGCAGTCTATGATGTGTGTGCAAGGGCATGCGTAATCCCTTATAGTATAGTCTATGGCTGATACACATTGCAGTAAATATGCCATTCAGAGATGTTTACACTAAGCTGACACATTAGCATAATGAGCAGATTACAGGCACAAAAATAGTATGATGCAAACAATCCTTATACTTGTTTTGCTTATTTCACTATCTCATCTGCTGTAGTATATCAACTGGATACAATTATTACATTATTCTATAGACAAAAGAACTGTTCACCACCTGCTGAGTTAACGGTACACAGGGCAAATATATGTGAGAAAGGTGACATGATTTCACAAGACATTTTATGGAGGTTGATTCTGTAAAGCAATTGCTGACAAGGGAATGTGGATCACATGGTTGGCTATGGTAAATATATGCATTAAGCAATTACCAGGGTGTACTGGGTTTAAAGTGTTTGTTGTACATTACTGTGGTAAGGGTACACAGGCATTGGCAGGAGGCAAAAGTGGCTGGATATGTGTTTGACTTTTCTTACACTGGGGGATAGAGAGCACTAAGAAAATATAAATGGTGAACGAGAGAATACAAGGGACCGATGTAGGCAATAGTATAGTAGACTGCTGCATGTATGACTGAGGGGCTTTGTGATGTGGCCTATGTCCCTTGGAAAACTGCTCTGACAGAGAGAGATGTGTTTGAATGTGCAAACTCTACAACAGTAATTCAGGTGTGGTACATAGTAGATGGAGTGAGGTGGTGGAGGCACTCTTGATAACTAATGCAGAATGTGGGTGAAAATGTGGAGCACATGTATGACATCCCCACACTGCACCAGTAATCAAGGAACCTGAATCCTCATGACTGACACTGGAGAAAGATTTTCACTTGGAATATAAATGGATGCGCTCAGTATTTCCAGTTGCAGACCTCTGTATCAAGCACAATTTCCACTAAGAGCACACAGGGAACACAGTGAGTCTGGAATCTGCATTTCTTTATATCCGTCTCCCTTCAGGACCTCAATAAGGCTCCCTACCAGCACAGCTATAGGGTTTAGTCCTCAGCTGAATGTCCAAGCCAAGTCCTCCAGCACTATCTCTGTGTAACCAGTGCTTTGTGTCCCTGCTCCAAGTAGCTGTCACACACACACACACACACACACACACACACTAGGTAAAAGCTGGCATAGACTTACTTGCTAGGCCCCCTTCTGCCCAGACTATAAGGTAGTTATCACTGCCACCAGATGCTAAAAAGCCAGCTATCCAAGGCTCTTGCAAGAGTACCCAATTATACTGAGTGAAATTAATATTAATACAAATGGTAATGTTGACCAAACAGCCAGGCTTCAGGAGTGGCCACAGTGTCGCCAATAAATATAAGTACTCTCAAAGGTTAAAATCTTCTCTAAAGGACCAGCCACAATGAAAAGTTTAAATATAGTTATTAATATATAATAAAATAACATGAAAATACAAAATATCTATTTACCATAAACACCAGAGTTTCAGCCACTGGAAATATTAAAAATAACACAGCTGAAAAGATTGACACAGGTACAGAAAACAATACTTAACTATCCTCACTATATTTTCCTGATCAATCTAGAGAATTACTGTTCGTACTTACTTACTAGAGCAAGGCAAGATGAAGTAAGTGAGGGATCTTTCTGTGACAGGTTCCAAGTAACAGACTCCCATTTGAGACTTCTGTCTCACCTAATATTAAAACATTATTTCTGTATAGAAAGACATCACATACATCTGGTCATCTGACTTCTGGTCCCCATACAACCCCCAATTGCTGGTAACTCCAGGATTTAGCACCTACATGTCAATATTACCCATACAAGAGCACTGCTCAGATTTGGTGGAGCCCAGGCCCAGTAATTTAATTTCTTACTATTTTTCAAAGTTAGCATGAGTTGAGCTTAACCACTTCTCTTCCAGTATTCTCTGTTAATAGATACATACATATATACATATTTATAATATTACTTTTTTTATTCAGTTACAATACAGTCAGGACCCACTGTTGGTACATTTTTAATACAAGCAACTTTGCAAATCCATTTTCAACACAAGCATCTGTACAAAGCAGTTTAATATTCAAATAACATCTAATTCTTTAATAAATTCCAGCTAGCTGTGCTGGCATATGTTATACACCCACTGCCCTTCTTCTCCTGGCATAGCAGCCGATACCTCACATCATCACAACATGTCAGTGCTTTGTTGTGTACAGGGCAATGTATGCTGATAACAGTATGCATGTGACAAAGTAACCTGACTCTATGCTGTCATACTGCATTACTGTGGGAAGTGGTCTGTGATTCTACATTATGATGTGGTCTTTTCAGCGGCTGCTTCTACCATATGGCTCTTGATTTATCTAGATGGTGCTGTATATATTTTGTGCCTGCTCATTCACCATAGGTGCCTGCCCACATTACAAACACACAAATGTTGCCAAAGTAGTGAACATGCCATGAAAAGATTCTGAAGAGAGATACCAATATGTTACTGAAGGCTTTCTGTGGGCATAGGTGGTGGATTCTGAGCACAGCCAAAACCAACTGGGCTTTCACAGCAGAGTTTGGCAATTAGTGAAGGTTCATGGTTACAGGCCACCCGTATTGCTGCTTAACAGTTCTTTATGCCCCTGTTTTAGACAGATTGAAAGGACTATGATACTTGGCAGAAATGGTTGGGGGAAAATCGGAAGCAACAATCCATGTCTCAGATGGGGATAGACCAGGCTGCTATTTCCTTATGTCAGTAGCACACTGGTGTGATATCCCAGCTTCATGAGCTCAGAGATCATTCATACTACCAGCAAAGAGCCTCTGCAGTCACAGCAATGATGTAGACACAAAGGTATATAACACAAGGTATGCTTATTTACTTTTCTGCATACTTTGTCACTTGTACTTTTATTGCAGCACTAGGAAGTGGGATTGTCCTATAGCAGCAGTTTTACATAAGGGTGTTTGTTTTTCCTTTCACAGGTGCTATGGTCATGGGGGTCTCCACTGTGGAGTCAGACATGACTGTTATTAGTGCCATGTTAGACAGTCATAATTATTGCTGCCTAACACTAGCACATTCTGAGTGAACAGAGGAACTGTCATCAATAGTATTTCTGGAGGGCATGCTACCACCCATGTCCAGTGGGACAGTTCATGTGGAATAAACCCCCACCTCTTTAGAGCTCATGGAAAGATAAGCCATAGATGGCAATCTTATGAAGTGAGCACCATCATCTCCCATCCAAGCACTAGCAAAGGGCAGTGACATCATCACAGGAGTGACAGTGATGGATACTGTGTTCCTGAGTGGGGGACTGGTGATCATCAATATTATGGCCCACACTCATTGCCCAAAGTGGATATCACAATGGGAATTACACATGGCAGACTTGATAGATGTACTGAACAACCTGTATGACAATGTATGTGAGAATGTATGATACATGGCTTAGCTGACTGCTGTGACATCTGCCATGAGAACCAGAGATGATGCCATTCCATTTGGCCCCTACTCATCTGCTCACACTGTGGGTATACCCCACAGGATGAGGTTAGGTCACATATTGTTACCTCCTCCACTCCATCCACTGGTTGTGAGCATGGTGCATCACATCATGGCTACTCTTGTTGACATAGCCTGAGTGGACATCATGCACACAAAGTGGTCACAGTCTACCAGTATTCCTTAATCCCTGCTGGTGGGGTTTGGTGCATATACCATTCCTGAGCATATCTAAACAATTCTACCTTGGTTTATGATTTACTGTGGAGTTGACTGGTAAGAGAAGTTTTAGTTGAATTTATATTTATTCGGTATCATTGCTTTTAACTGTTTGTAGGTCGGAAGGGATAGCTTGTTAACAAGATTTACTTTGATTCATATTTTGCTGTTTTACCTTTAATTTCACTGTTGATTATTAGAAGGGATAGGTTTTAGATAGGCAAGCTCTATCCACCCCAAGGAGCATAGACAGCTATAAATTCACACAGACTGCAGAGAGGAAAATGTTGAACATATCTAAACAATCCTACCTTTGTTTGTGATTTATTGATCTTTACTGTTAAAAAGAGGTGTAACTGTGAGTGATAGTGAACCAAAGCTACTGTGTGTGACGTAAAGGAATTACAACTTTTGTCTGGCTTGCAGAACTTATATTCTCAGAACAACTTCACTGTACTTAATTTATTATTTAGTTGTATATTGTTGGCCTGATTAGAAGTTGATTTAAGTTCTCTTTGAATTCTGTGATTATTGTTTTTGGTTATTCTTTTCTTTTACAATATTTTATTTGTTTGAAGCTGAATATGGATTCCTTAAATGAGTATACAATTAACAATTTGCTAATGCACAAGTATCTTGTACAGTGTAATAAATGCTATGTATATTAAATGTAATAGCTGATAACAATGGTGATCTGTGTTCCTTGTGTCAAAAGTTGGATGATTTGATTACCATTGTTAGAAGTAAATCTAGACTTGATGATGATTGCACTTGTGCAATTGGCATGGCTTGGAGAACTGTTGTTTCACATATTCATTACTGGACTAATGAACTAAATAATGTTAGGCACAGAACAAACAGAACACATTTAGGAAATGCTGCATCTATTGTCTGCAATGATCGTTCAGCCCCGATGAAACAATATGATGCCCCCGACAACATTGGAATTCTGGATGCAAGTATTCAGCAATCTGAGAATCCAGTTTGTTCAGAAGTAAACAAAAACAGAAATAAAGTAAGAAGTTCACAACAAATAACAAGGAAGAAAAAGAAACTGATTAATGACTGCAAAGAAAAGAGAATATGTAGTAAAAAGGACACTGCTTTGTTATGTAACACACAGATTACAGGGAATGATGATATTTTTCTATCAGAAAACCTTCAGTCTACAGAAAAAGGCATCATTTTTCCAACAGAGAAAGTAGAAAAAATGGGTAGGTGAAAAGGAAGAAATCAAAACTGAACGTGGGAAGATTGAAGAACATTACTGTAAGAAAAAAGTAGAGAAAGACAGATGTTGACTACATGGCTCATGCTGTGGGTTTACAATACCAGCTGAATGAGAATTTAATATATAATGAAAACAGTGGAATTAACAAGACTAATGGTGATGAGATCTACCCTATGTAACAATTGATAGAGCAGATAGCAGATACAACTGTATTAGAAGCAGAAGATTCTTCAAAGCTGGCCAGCAAAGATATTCTTATAATTGGAGATTCAATTATTAGAGGAACTGATGATTATATTTGCAGGGAAGATAATGAACATCAAATAGTGTTATGCTTGCCAGGAGCAAAAATAGAAGATATGAGACAAGCCTTAGAACACCTTAATGTTAGGAATTACAGATCTGTTTGTATTCATGTTGGTGCAAATAATGTCATCCACAAGGATTCTTTGACAGTTAGTAGGGAATTCTTAGATAGTACAGCTTGTACTGGTGTTAGGACATATTTTTCAAAA
The DNA here is from genome assembly GCF_019279795.1 of Protopterus annectens. NCBI lineage: Eukaryota > Metazoa > Chordata > Ceratodontiformes > Protopteridae > Protopterus > Protopterus annectens. The sequence goes on from NC_056741.1 coordinate 1,034,028,528, forward strand.
ATCACCTATAGAAAGGATAGTCAGGTCACTGTGAATGAAAATACTTTTTGGTTAAATACCTACATGGAAAAAATGTCCTGTTTTAAAAAATGGAAATGCAAAGAGCATCCAAGCTTAGTGTTGGACACACGTGTTCAGACAGGATGGTGTGCATTTGTCAAGATCAGGGAACAGAAGTTTTGCAATAGATATTTTATAATATTTGACAAACACTAGGCAGGATTTTTGCCAGGTCAAAAACTTAAGTTCACAGATAGCAACATTTGATGCATCTCTGATGGTTGTTAATGCTAGGAGCATTAATAATAAAGTTTTTTTTATTGAAAAATTTGCTATGTTCAAACAGCATTGATGTTGTTATTGTTTGTGAAACATGGTTAAAGAACAATGACTGGAAACTGTCAGTGTATAAACGTTTTTACTGTAACAGACATTCTAACAAAAAATCAGGAGGTGGTGTTTTGATAGGGAATTAAAGATAATTGTGAGACCTGTGATCATTACATGTTCAATGATAACACCAGTACTATAGACTGTGTAACTGTGACAATAAAGTCAACCCTGGAACATATAACAATTGGAGTGTATAAACCACCAAAATCAAGTGCAGCTGACCTAAAGGAATTCATACATGTCTTGTATGAAACACAGGAGAGAAGAATAATATTAGTTGGGGACTTAAATTTACCAGAAACAGACTGGAATAATATTGATTCAACAACATTAATATGAAAAGTATTCACAATGTATGTTCAGGAACAACAATTGATTCAGATTGTAAAAAACCTACCAGTGACTGGAACATACTAGACATTGTTTGTGTTCCTAAAGAAATTACTGTTACTTCAAGTCAAGTTTTACCACCATCGATGTGCAGTGATGATGGGGTTATAAAGATTAATTTGTTGCTAGATAATTCTGCCAAACTGAAATCTAAATCCAATGCAGAGAAGGTTAATTACAGATTATATGGATCAAAGCAGTCACTATGTAAAACTAACTGTAGTGAGGTGTTCAGTGAAAAAACGGCAGATGGAATGTAGAAAGTTTTGAAAGAGAAATTGATTGAGAGTAAAAAATAAAAAATAAGTGTTTAATATCAGGATCTAGGCAGACAACATCAGGGGGATATATGTCCATAAGAACAAGATATCTGATTAAGGTGAGAGACAAGAAATTTAAGAAATGGAAAAGAGGTTGAACTACAACTTTGAAAATTGATATAAACAAGCTGGACAAACAGATTAAGCATAGTGTGAGACAAGATTAAGAAAAATTTGAAGAAAATTTATATAAAGATATTGAGCATAACAGGAAACCTCTTTATAGATACATAAGATGTCGAAGGAGTAAATTCACACAAATTGATAAACTGTGTGCAGATTCTAAAATTTATTTTCAGACACGACAGATTATAAATATATTTACAAAATCTTATGCAAAACAGTTTGGCTCCACAAAAGGGGTGATAAGTTTTCCTACTGACATCCAGGTAACTCCAGATACTGGAATCAAATTAGATTATATTGAAAAGAACTGCACAAACTGAATCCAAACAAAGCACAGGGAGGAGACAGAATTAGTAACAATGACCTGAGAACATTTCAGCAAGAACTTACGGTACCATTATTTCTATTATTCTATAGATCATATAAATATGGGGAGATTAGTTAAGATTCCAGACATGCACTTTATTAAACCTGTCTTCAAGGGAAAGGGGAGTAGGACCAACCCAGAGTCATATAGACCCTTAAATTTATTTTCTTGTTGTGGAAAAATAATGGAGAAGGTAATATTGGATAAATTATTGTCAGAACTGGATAGTTAGGACTTGAAACCATATATCAGCATGCATATGTTGAAAACAGATCTATTAGCTCCTGTAACATGATGTTCTATCACAACATAATAACAGCTATGAATGAAAAATTGTGCTGTGATGTAATTTATATAGCTTTAACTTTAGCATTTGACAAGGTCATATACAAAACACTGATCAATAAATTAGTACAACTAGATATTGATGTACTCTTGATAAGATAGATAGCTGCATGGCTTACAAATAGGACATGGTAAGTATCATACAGTAACTAGGCAGATAAAATCTTTGGTTACAGTCAGGGTGTCTGTCTTAGGCCCTTAGTTGCTTAGATTGTATCTTTCAGGCTTAACTTGTTCATCTGAGGTGTTCTACAGACTATATGCGGACGTTCTGAAAATGGGTAAACTGATTACATGTGTTACAGATAAGGCATGTCTGCAAAATAACTTGACTAAATTGACCATTCAGGCACAAGAGAATAATATGCTGATAAATACATCAAAAACTAAGCATAAGAGATTTGGGAAAATAAATTGAAAGGTGAATATTTAATACAGTACACAGTGATTGAAACTGTAGACTCATTTAAGACGTGGGTATATGGGTAGATTCAGCTATGAGATTTTCTACTCATATCAACCAATTGGTTAATGATATTTATAGAACTATAGGATGTATAAACAGATTTATAAAGTCTAGGAAATCAAAAGGATGAAGTCATTTGTCAGCTACATTAGACCCAAACGTGAGTATGGAATAACAATATGGAAGCCCTGTAAGAAAATAAGTATAATTAAACTGGAAAGAGTACAGTGGAAATATACCAACAACATCCATGGATGTGAAAATTTAAGGTATTATAAAATACTAAAATATCTGAACTTGTACATTGTTTCTTACAGATATCTTAGAGATCTTATTCAAGTATATAGGGGATTTAGCGACAACTACCTCTGGGAATGTTTGGGGTTATCAAAAAGTACTAAAGAATCATCAGACAACCTATATAGAAGATTCTATAGGAATGAAAATTGTGCTAATACATTTTCTGATAGAGTAGCTGATGCATGGAACAGACTACCAAATTTCATTAAAGCAAGTACTAGTTTAGATATTTTTAAGAACAGCCTGGACACTTTTTATGGGAACAAGTGTTTTGGTATACTGGCAAGCTAGAAGGACATTAATACCCGTGCGTAAAATATTTTTATGTATGGATGTATGTATTCCTCCTAAGGAGCACATTCATGGCTTGAGACATTCATGGTCTATCGTATTCCCATATGATGCTCCAATACCATTACAGCCACATTTGTACATTGCAACAACATCTGCATTAGCTGTGGCCCCTAGATTATATACTGAGCAGGTCCCTGTGATGATGTGAGGTATTGCCAGCTATGCTAGAAGAAGTAGGGCAGTGGATGTGTAACATATGTCAGCAAATCTAGCTGGAGTTTTGCGAAGAATTATACGTCATTTGTATATCAAACTGATTTGTACAGGTGCATGTATTAAAAATGCATTTGTAAAGTTGCTTGTGTTAAAAAAATGCACCAACAGTGGGTCCTGCTGGACAGAAAAAGAAATGTGCCTGTATGTCAGACTGTATAGTAACTGTGAAAATTAATATATTGTAACAGAGGATACTGGAAGAGAAGGTGTTAATCTCAGTTCAGCTAACATTGAAAAATATTCTGAAAAATTACCTGGTTTAGGCCATAGAAATTGTATCTTACAGTTCTGATTGCAGCCAGAGACAAAATGGATATGAAAGCAAGGGCTAGGAACCTTGCTGTATTGTCCTTAGCAGCGAACTAATTCTCCCCTTGGAAGGATGGAAGTGCTAAAATGGTCTTATGGCTTCCCAATGCTATAACACATCTTAGCAAAGCTCTGTTTGTATGGTAACATATATGTGAGAGATTCTGTTTCAGTTTCTAGTAAAGGTGGGTAGTATGGGAACCAGAAGTCAGGTAACTATATGTATATGATGTAATTCTGTAATCCAGCACTGAAATTATGTTTTTTAATATTAGATGAGACAGATGTTTTAGCACAGTCTGTATTTGAAACCTGACATCGAAGGATCACACACCCACTTCATTTTGTCTTGCTTTAGTAAGTAACCAGGGAATAGTAATTCTTTAGATCAGTTAGAAAAATGCAGTGAGATTAGTTAAGTACTGTTTTTCCTGTATCTGTGTAAATCTATTCATCTGTGTTATTTTAATATTTCCTGCGGCTGAAACTCTGATGTTTATTGTAAATAGACATTTAGTATTTTCGTGTTCTTTTATTGTTTATTATTAAATATATTTAAACTTTTCACTGTGGCTGGTCTTTTAAAGAACATTTTAACCTTTGAGAGTACTTATATTTATTTGGTGATACTGTGGCTGTTCCTGAGACCTTTGCTGCATTGGTCAAATACTACCATTTGTATTAGTATTAATTTTACTCAGTCTAATTGGGCACCTTTGTAAGACCCTTAGAGTAGCTGACCTTGGAGTGTTCTGGTGGCAGTACCTTCCTTATAGTCTGGCCAGAGGTTGGCATTACTGGTAAATCTGTGTCAGCCTTTCCCAGGTGTGTGTGTGGGCGTGTGTGTGTGTGTGTGTGTGTGTGTGTGTGTGTGTGTGTGTGTGTGTGTGTGTGTGTGTGTGTGTGTGAAAATCAAATCTCAAAGAGTGTGTGTGTGTTAGCTACTTGGAGCAGGAACACAGAGCACTGGCTTCACAGAGACGGTGGTGGAGGACTTGGCCTGGGACACTCGGCTGAGGACTAAACTCTATAGCTGTGCTAGTGGAGAGTCTTATTGGGGGCCTAAAGGCAGAGAGATGGAAACCCAGATCCCAGACTGAGTGTTTCCCCTGTGTGCTCTTAAGGGAAATTGCACTTGGTGCAGAGAGCTGCATCTGGAAATACTGTGAGCATCTACCTGTGTTCCGAGTGAATGTCCCTTACCAGTGTCAGTGGTGAGGATTCATGCTCCTTGATTACTGGCCCAGATGGAGAACGTCACAGCACCCACTCCATTTTTACACCTAGAACTTTTAGGAAGCACCATTTCCTCCCTGTGCAGTATATCCAGCTGCCCCTAAGTAAATAATCATGTCACTCATTGCCTTCCACATTCCTGGATCTACTTCATTTAATCAAACAACCAGCATGTTGTAATGCTAAATATCAAGACTAAAATAGCAAAAGTCCATATAGTTGACTCTTTAGAAAGCAGAAGGCTGGAACATTGAACTACATGTGCTAAATGGAGATTGCATAGAGGACAAAAATGGCATCTTTCTCAATGGTTGTCAATGGAGATCATGATACAGTGTGGATCAGGAAATCTGGCCTTTTCCCTACTGTAGTGCAATCTCAGAGTTGGTATATATAATTTGCAGGGGGTATGGTGGGGGGTGAACGTTGAGGAAGTATGTTTTTGTTGTGTATGCTGTCTTTGAACAGACAGCTATTCCATGAAGTTTATGTAGCTTATGTAAATCTATTCTATTTTCAGCACTGGTATACCTTTTTCTGAAAGCTTTGTTTTATAGAGATGTCTGATGGAATCTAGGCTTGAAGAATTAATATCTGATATAGTTTGCTTGTTTTTTCTTTGATTTGCGGTATGCAGTAGAATGTCTTAAAGGCATACCACCCTTTTGAAAGTTTACACAGTTTCAGTGACTGGAGTATGATATTATCAGGTACGATGATTTGAATTTTCGACGTTGCAGGATTTTGCTATTTTAGTCTCAATATTTAGCATTTTGACATTCTGGTTGTTCGATTAAATAAAGTAGATCCACATTCCCAGTTTCTCACTTCCAACAATATGCCCATTATTGATCCATGTCACTATACTCATACCCTCCAATGCATATGATGACAACAGTGCCCTGCCCTCCCCTGCTGTGTTGCATAAGTAAGTTGTGCCTGATGTACAGCATTGCCAGTCAATTCACTGTACAGCATAGCCTATGTGTAGCACTGCATGCTTCAGTTTAATCTTTATGGCTAATCTGATCCATATTTGTGGACCAGATATGTGGACCAGATAATGCTTCTTTGCTAGTGCAGCATATTCTACCAACCTCTGCTATGAATGATCTTCCCCTTAATCCTGTTCCCCTGGAGATCCCTCATAAGGCACCTTCTGAGCCACTGGCTCTGGTCCATCTGGTCCTCCAGTGGCAATGCACTGCTATAGCTGTCTCTGTACCACCATGTTGTGCAGAACTGCACAGATATCAAAAGCCTTGCTGCTTGTTTCTGTTGTATACTGCAGCATGCCACCAGATGAATCTAGGCAGTGGAAGAGAGCCTTCAACAGTCCAAATACATACTTAATAATGTCATGAATCTGGACTAGTGTAATGTTGTACTGCATCTCAACCATGCTGTATAGGTTGTGTGTCATTGTCATGAGCCATGGTTCAAGGGCATACCTGCCATTACCAGTAAGATGTCTCAACTGGAAGTTACTCAGCATACATCACTTGTACAATATGGACAAGAGACAGATGTGGGAGTTCTAAGAACTGCCTATATGGTGTACAGACACACTGTATATAACAGCCTGCGAACTGCACAATACCTGAAAGTTGATGGAGCAGAAACTCTTCTGTTTGACATGCTGGCATCCATGTAGACCATTCAAGGCCTTGACAGTAATGTGGATGCAGTCAATAGCACTTAGAACCTCAGAGAGATGATGTATTTTGTGCAATGCCCACATAGTAATGTTTCTCCACTTTGCAGTTCATGGAAACTATATACTTTCCTCCATGTATTGCATCATGACATTTAGGTACTGGTGTAGAATCTATAAGCTGGATTCCTGTGGTTCCATTCTTCCACTGATGGCAATTAATGGTAATTAGATATTTACTGTAGCAAGGATAGTTAATGCTACACATGCATTAGTATCCACAAGTACTAGTATTCCACACATTCCAAAGGTTTTCATGTGAGACTGGCATATGTCTTCCATATGGTGTCTTTTTAATACATTATTGTCCAACTAAGTCCCTATAGTTGAGATGATGATCAGTTTAAGACTGGTCATATCCATCTGTAACACAGAAGGTGATAACAAGTACCATTATATACACTGACTATGAAAATGCCCTCTTTCATATACTTCTCACATAACAGAGATGCCATTCTTTCTCTGTTCACCAAGAAAAGGTGGCTTACAAACTTGCTGTCAGCTGCAGCTCATCTTGCAAATTTTGAATGTTTCTGAATTGCTCTGCCTTGTTCTTTGCCTTAATTTGAATTCAAAGTTGGGTTTGCTGTCATAGTATTGCTCATCTGCATATCGTTATATGATCATTTGTATAAGATGCCAATCACGCAATTTCTCCATGTTGAGAGATGTTGCAATGTGTGATTCGGAATTAGCCCCACACTACTGATTTCACTTAATGCATTACTCTACTTCTTTCAGAGTCCCAACCAATGTGACTTGAAAAAGTTGTAAAGAATAAAGGAAATAGATATCTGCCATTATTTCTAATATTGGAGGGGATACCCAAATGAGACATATAAAAATAAAAAAATAAATAAAAAGAAGAGAATAAATGTTAATAAAGAAAATTAAAAAAATAGTCAATGATCTTTATATAAAAGATATATTCTAACACCCTTGAACTCTATTTCTACCCAGATACTCACTTTCTTTCAATTCTGCTGAGATGCTGATTGCCCTCATCTAACTAAATGACTGGAAAAGCCATTGTATCATAGCTCTATATATCCCACCTGGTGATAACATAAACACATTAAACATTAAAAAACTTCCTCTCTTGAACTAGAACAAATATTCCGTATAAAAGAAGAATCCCGGGTAAATTAAACATAGATAGACTATCCTTCACCTCTGACTTTCCCTCACTGTCACTAAACTTATACAGTTGCTCACAACTCATTCATACCCCAAGCATACTCAAGAAGTCAAATAGGAAACAATTATCAGTAGGTTTGTTTTTAACATTCAAACCTAATAAATGTTCATCTTCTGGCACCTTACCAGATAAATTCTGTGATCATCTACCAAGCTTTGCATGTTTACAAAATTCTTCAGCCAAAGAATAGCATTTTAAAGAAGTACAAAATCTAGAAAATTTAATAAAGAAATGCTCTTAACCATTCTTTCCTTTTTAAATGGAGTACTCTCAAAATGATTCCTCTAGATGATGCAGGCTATTTAATACTATATTTGAAAAGACATAAGATGGTGCAGTGTCCACCAAATAAACTTGAAGCCAGTGAAAATCAACGCCAAGAGAGTGTCCAGAAATGGTCAAGAATTCATGTATTAAAACAACCTGAAAAAATAAAATGAACAATTTTGTCTCATACAAGAGACTTCATCAGAATAAAATGGTCCTAGCACAGAGCCATTGACTAGAGCTTAAGAACTGTCATTGGCAGTTTGTTAATGAATTAATGAGAACTGTAGTATTCTTTAAAGGACTAGACAAGAAATGTACAATAATAAGCAATGATGCACGTAGTCCTTGCCAAATAAAAAAAAAAACAGCACAACAAAGTGCATTGAAAACATTTAATTATTAAAAATAATGGTGTAAAAAATATAAAAGAAATGTAGCAAAAGATTTGTAAAAACTTGGGCTGTAACTCATTAGCCTTCAGTATTAAAACGGGTGTAATTGAAATACTATCATTCAGAGCAGAGGAAAGGTAGCTCTCAGTCTCAGCTGCCAATGCACTTCATGTACTTTTAAGTAAACTTTAATTACACCTGCTTTACTGAAGGCTAATTCATTATGGCCCACACTTTGACAAATCTTTTGTGACATTTGTTATATATTTTTACACCATTATTTTTAAATAATCAAATGTTTTGATGCACTTTTTGTGCTGCTTTTTTGTTTGGTTAGGACCATGTGCATCATTGCTTTTTATTAATTAATTAACCAACTACCAATGGAATATTTTTATGCATTATTCAATGGCTCTGTGCTAGGATTATTTTATTCTGATGAAGTCTCTTGTATGAGATGAAAGTGCTCATTTTATTCTTTCAGGTTGTTTTAATAAATTAATTCTTGGACCATTTCAGGACCCTTGTTTGGCATTAATGGTCTTCATCAGAAACATACCTAAACACCAGAGACCTCCTAAACACAAACACAAGCATGCTACACATATTTCCTCTGCAGAACACAACACACATAATAGCTCATATACCAACATCTCACCTGTTAAGCCCTTAAAGCAAACCACAAAACCAAACATATGAGTCATAGGTGATTCCATCGTGAGACACACAGATGTCCCTCTAACCAGGATGGATAAAGAAAAGGTCACGATCAGCTGTCTGTCTGGTGCCAGGATACACCATATCACACATGGATTCACATCTCTCAAGAACAGGTACTGTTATGACTCCATCATTGTCCATGTTGGTGTGAATGACTTAAGACGTACCTCACTGGGCTATATGAAGAGAGACATGATTGAGCTCTTGGACTGTGTGTCTCAGGCTGGTATGTCCATAGCCTTAAGCAGAATTTTACCTTCACCTAGGATGATCACTTAATACAAACAGAAAAATGATTGACTTCAATAACTGGCTTAGTTTTTAGTGCCATTCCAATGGGATACATTATCTCTCAGCCTGGGATGACATGATCGACAGAACTCGATGCTTTGTCAGAGATGGTCTTCATCTGTCACCCCTGGGATTTCGGCTACTGGCCAAGGCTCTTGCCACCCCCACCTGCAGTCTTTCTGATATATCCTAAGCTGCCAAATGGCAATTTAGCATCTTTCATTTTCTATCAGTCTCTGTCGGTGTTCCACAAGACAAAAAACGATTCTTCTCCAACAGTTCATGCATGATTTGCTCTCCTCTGTAAAAAGCTGGCTAGCAAAATCAAACCTAATACTAAACCCAAAAGAGACAAAACAACTCCTTTCCACTCCTGAATGTCATACCAGATGCAAAACAAGCTTTCAAATCACCTCTGCAAATAACACAAATATTGAGGTAATCTCCAGTACTAAATTGTCAGGATTATAGTTGGTGACACCAAGACATTCAACCTCTACATCCAACATGCAATAAAAAAAATAGAGCCAAACAATATATGTCTGAAAGCAGCTGAATAAAATTAGTATACAGCTGTTGCCTAGACTTCTCTATGCCATTCCTATTTTCACCAGCCTTCAATCCACACTGAAAATACTATTTGCTTCAAACAAGTCATACTCCACACATCACTGTATTCCCCTCAGGTATCTGAACTGGCTTGCAGTATATTACCTCTTCACCTTCTCCCAGCTTCAATTTGCACACAGATTAATCTTTCACCCTTAATAATGCCTTGCCCTAAGTGATATACTACAACTCCACTCTACCAACAGAGCTCTCCACTTTGCCGAGAAACATTACCCCTCAATTCACAAAGTTCATACCAAAGTAGAAAATTTCTTTACTCCAGCTGTATTACAAAATCCTGGAACTCAATTCCCCCTCCAATCAGACTTCTCAACAATGCACGTTATCTTCAAAAATGAATTAAAACTGCTCTTGCATATGTCCTGGTTATGCCTCTGCTATTCCCCAGAGAACATTATTTCTGAACTACATGTCAATGACTTTCTGTGCTCTCTTATTTTTCTGTCTTTTGCTATTCGTATGATAAAATCCATATAATTTTAAGTGACCTTAACTACTAGTATTTGACTGTACTCGATGCCGATTATTTTGCTGCAAAATGTGCTTCTTTATCTCATAATCATATCTGATTTATTCATCCTCACTTTGTATGTAAAGCAGTTAATGTTACCAGAGTATTCTGTATTTTGTTTCAGTAGTGCTGTAAATGGTTCTTATGTAACTTTATATGTAATGCTGATAAATGTTTCCTGAGCATTTGTTTGTTCTATATGTTCTACTTTTACAATTTCTTGAGGAGCTTTTCTCCACAGGGTCTCCTCTGAAAGGGAACTTGCTTGCCCAGTTAGACTTTCCCAGTAAACAAATTGAATGAATGAGTGAATGAATGAATGAATTAACTAACTAAATTAATTAATAATGTACAAGGGTAGTTGAATTCATTTTACATGTGTCCTATTGAACAGTCCTTGTACAATTTCATTGTATATGACTGATTGCTTCTATATCCACAGTTTTACTTGAGTAGTTCTTTTAGTAAACATTGAAATATTGTTGTATACAAATCAGATTAACTTATGTTTTACCAATCAATATGGTTGTAGTTAATGGTCTTAAAATCTTCTTTATGGGTTTCTTTCAGTATGTTCCCCTTTCATTATTTGTCTTCAAGCATTACCTTCCATCATTGATTCAGTATAATGTGTGGTCATATTTGTTATTCTTTCACTCATTCATTTTAAATATCATAAGAAACAGAAGGCATAAGTATATAATTTCAGAGGAAAATAGAAAGCAGTGTGAGAAATTTAATATACAACCAGGGACAGCAGAAATTAAACCCAGAACTAAGTTCTGAATGTTGCTCACAGTTTGTAACTTCAATAGCTCCCTCAAAAATGTTCTTTGGAAGTGGGCAATTTCCTCTGCACCATATTCAACCCTATTACTTTTAAATTCTAATTCAGATATTTCTGTACTGTTGAGAAGAGATAATATTCAAAGAAAGAGCAGATTTGAAGTTTGTGCATAGTTTCCATAATTGCACCTAAATTCTCACAGATGTGAGGATCTTAGATTTGTTCCTCAAACATACAACAGGAATCTATATTGCTACACCTCCGGGCATGTCAAAGTATAAAAAAAACCCAGCCTAACGGAGTTTTAATTGCCTTTTAAAAAATAAATACATGAAAAAATGTTCCTGCAAAACTTATATGTATTTGGATGTAGGCAACAGTTATAATGGAAGGCACTTTACCATCCAATTGATTCTAAAATTGATGTACAACATGTCACATTAATGAGGAAAGCCTATTCATAAAATATTGTTAGCATGAGAAAGGGCAGAGCAGTGCAATATAGTTGTGATTCTTAATCAACATGGTGTTAATATTCAGTTATGTCACTCTGTGAAGCACCACAGACTAATTAGACATTTATTAGTCAGTGGATAGAATCTGCACATTGAACAAAGGATAACATAGGGGAAATGTGGAAACAGGTTCAACACTGCTAGGCTGCACTATCGAATGAGCAGTATTACAGTAGCAATCATGGCTGACATGATGGACACACACCTAAGATTAGCTAGCTTATGCACACAGTGTAGCAAGATATAGTTACAGTTAGTACCCAGCTGGAACAAAAATGGCAGTACAGCTGCGCATTGTATCAAAGAAAGTGTGCATAGCACAGCAGAGCACAGCACAGCACAGCACAGTACAGCACACCACAGCACAGTACAGCACAGTAGCAAACCTGTTCAGCATGTAAATTATGAGAAAATTGGACAGAGTAGAACAGTAAGTACAGGAAAACTCAGAAGGATAAACATAACGTGACGGGTAGAGAAAGAAAGGATTCTTACTGCATGTGCAAAGAGCACCTTTTGGAAGTTTTCTAGAAGAAGAGTACATGACAAAAGTACTGAGCAATAGCTGTGGATGGGATAGAGGTGAAAAGGACAGGTAACTGTGAAATAGAAGTAAACATAGAACAAAGGCAACTACAGGCAAGTGTGGGATACACAGAAAGGTGGCATGGACAGTGGCCGGACACATAAATACAGAAGTTGGACAAATGGTGATAGGAAGGGTTGGGAACTGAGCCAAGAATGGGGGATGACAATAATATGGTGAGCTACTGGGATGGTTTGGCTGCCACTCCAGTCCAGAAAGCAACATACTTAGACTTCATTCATCCGAGTGGCAAATGAAATTGTCCAGCTGCTCTTCAGGAAACCCAATGCTTGGTGGGGCTTGATGGTCGCATTAATCTTTAATAAAAGATACTCAATGTTCCCAATACAGGCAGCCAGCTGCAAATGCTCTTCAGCAACAGCCAGCGTGTAAAGTTCATACAAGGAAAAATCCCGCCCACATTTAACATATGTTTACACCCCTTCTGAGAAGCAGATAGAGAGGGCATTAGTGACTAATCCAAGTCATCTCCAAGTCAGCTCTAGCAGAGTGCCCTTTATCCCCATGGAAAGAAGAAGACCTAGTGGTCACTTATGACCCAGTGCTAAAGGAAGCAGCTGGTAGAGACTGAGGTAGTATGTCCCCTTCTCTTCTTTCACAACTAGGACCTACAGAAGGCTGATAGACTGGATAAAATCATTACAAAGATGAACTGGAAAAACACCAGTGCAGATGTGAACTGAACTACCACACAGCACATACACATTATGCTCCCAGGAAAGATGTTCCTGTGTTCTGCAGCAGCTAGATATGTTCAGATGCCAATTGTCAACTCTATACAGATACAAAAGTTAAGATGTACAATGATGCTGAAAACTCTTTTCCTTAACCTCTACCTTAAATTTGTCTAGTAAGTCTGGGGTCAGCATTTCAGATCACTGTACTAATGCTGGTATCACTGATTAGAATACGTGGTCAGTGATATTGCCCAGCATTCCTAACAGCTTATGTCAGGCTTTACCTTTCCACATATGTCCATCATAATTACCTAACGGGCTTCCTCTAAAATTATAATTCATGAAGTAAAGGGAATTCTGTACTGTAACCTTGCATTTCCAAGCTCCTTAAGTAGCCACAACCACTTGGTTAGGTCCCCCTGAGTAACAAACTGGTAAGCACAAGTACGTGGATGGACATTTGTGAATTACATGTGCAACATAGGGCTGCATCATCGAGCTACACACATACACATGGTTTATACATAATCCTGCACATCACCCGCATCATGTTCACAGAAACATGAACTGCTAGTAATGTCTTTCATCTTTTCCCAGTTAGAGCTCGCCACTGCAGAACTCTGGTCCGTTAATGATTGGCAGTGGAGTTTTATAGTGCTGAGGTGCCAGCCCGATGCCCAACCTTCAAGGAAGGCACACCAATTCATGCACGCACCTACCTGCATGTCTTTAGACATCATTTCACATGCACTGCTAATGCCAGCATATACAGATAAAGCATTGCCCACTGGCAGCATTTCACAGACAGCGGCACTCTCTTCATTAACATAACCACCGTTGTAGTGTTAATGTGATAGAAGACTTCAACACCATTTTGAGCAACACCACTTGCAACCATACAACTTTTAATACAGGAACATGACTCAGGCTTCTGTAAACATGTAGCTTTTCAAAACAATGGGAGGAGTCCTACCTAACAAAGTACCTCAACAACTACAAAAACCTTGTGTTGAATGCTGGAAAAATAAGCTGGCATTATCAGGACCAGATTTGGTAGCGATTGATACCAGATGTAAATGTTATGGGTAGCCATAATGGAATCCTTCAGAAATTGCATTGCATGCAAAAGTAAAAGCAGGAGACATTGTGACTGACTACATTGAAAATATATGTTTGGTAAGTATTTCATGTGTAGATAACCACGCACACATACACACACACACACACACACACACACACACACACACACACACACACACACACACACACACACACACCTTTAAAAGCATACATGATTACATTTGCCTAATAATGCTGGCCATTAAAAGTGGCATACTTCCATACCAGTCAACTGTCCAGATTTTCACAGAATGTCTAGACTCTTTGCCTCATTTTATTTTTGGCCTGTTCTTCATAAAATTGTGGTTTCCTGGCAAATTGTTGGAGGTTGAAGTCCGTAAATAATGAGTTACATTTGATTTTCAGACTTTCATATGCTTCAGAAAATGCATGTTAACATAAATCCTGTTATCATAGTAACTTTCTAATTTTATAATAGCAATATTTAAAATCTGTCCCTATTTTTGAGCCTTTGCCCCATGTTATTTTAGGCTTTATCTGGATTTCTTGCGCTAAGAGGTTGAGAGGTATGCATACCTCTTAATTTTAAATGACTTGCAAGCATTGCTCAATCAATCTTTCTCTATCTCTCTCTCTCTCTATCTCTCTCATACACAGATGCACACACACACACACACACACACACACACACACACACACACACACACACTTACAAACATATAGAGGGCCGGATTCACGAAGGCTTGCATGGAGTCTAAGAGTAGACTAAGACTCCATGCAGCCAACATGTCCGCCGAGCGATCCAGGAACAGCTGGTAGGGGCGTGCAACTGAGCTCTCCAAACTAGTCCTACACGGACAGGGCTTGGATATGCAAATTACCTCAATTGCAGGCGAAAGCTATGCAAATGAGGTAAATTTGCGATCCAGGAAACCCGAACCTGTCCGAATAGGAGTAGTGTTATTTGCAGAAATGTACTCAGTTGATAACTGAGTACGGTTCTGCAAATAGCAAATTGGAGCCATGACAGCTGCACAAAAAGCATGCATTTACAGGAGGAAGCATGCCAATGGCCAAAAATATGGCCATTGGCAATGGGAAGTGAAGCAAAATAGAAATAAAATAACTTTTTTTTTCATCCCGATCTCCTGGGTTTAACCGTAGCACAGCGCCGCGCAAACGCGCTGCGCCCTAAAAACAGAAAATTAATAATTAAGATCCACAAATGTGGATTTTATAGCTAAAATGAATTTACAATGCAAGTGAATGGCAGGCTGAAGACAACATGGCCACCGAGTAGAGGTTGCTAAGGGGGGGAAGCAAAGTCTAAGAGATGGAACCAAGTATTAGTAGGCAATCCTATGCAAATGAGACTTAGGATAGTGAATTGCAAGTTTACATAGGAAATGAGCACAGCCAATGGAGTGTAGGAGTAGGATAAGGGGAGTAACAGAGTAGAAGATAGGTGACATCACGAGGGGGGTATGTATGAAAGGAGTGAAGCTCATTGGAGCAGAGTGTCATGTGTCAGCTAACAATTACATATTATTGAAAGAGGTGTGTCAACAGGTAGGCTAGGTAAAGTCAAGAAATTGAAGGTATATAACATCAAAGTTTCTTGCTCAGAGTGCATGCACGCGTGTGCGCGCCTGTAAACCCGAGTAAGACAGTGTGCTCACGTGTAAGCGTGTGTGCGCGCGTGTAAGCTTGAGTAAGCATATGTAAGGCTGTGTAAACAGTTGTAAGCGCGTCTGCACCGGTGTGTGCACGTTTTAACAAGAATAAGCAAGGTTTAGTCCATGTAAGCATGTGTGCACGCGTGTTAGCTGCTGTGCACATGTTTGCGCTTGTGTGCGCGGCACTCCCCCCTGAGGAAACAGAAAGGAAAAGGAAGCACACCAAATAGTAGGGAAGTTACCAGGCAGTACTAGCAGAGCTAGCAGGTGAAAACAATCAGAATCAGGCAATTACCCAGGCAGAACATTAGCCCAGCCCAACCCAGCACTTAAAACTCTGCAAACAACAGTCCATTATGTTTCTCTCAAGAGACACTGCAACACTGCAGTAAGCTAATAGAAGTGAAAACTGAAAAAGCTTTACTGAGACAAAAAATGTTATTGGCTGCCATTGCTGTTATAAGGCGACATATGCAACATGCTGAGGGTGGTGATAATGCAAATGCTGCTGGACAACCCACAGTGAGGAGATGGAGAAGAGTGTACAGACCCAGGGTAACCTACCAGGGGCTACATGAGCTGGAGATAATGGAGCGCTATAGAGTGGACAGAGAACTCTTGCAGCAAATTGTTGAGCTGTGCAGGCCACGCCTTACACACAGAATCAACAGAGGGGAACCCATCCCAGTGGTAACAAAGGTATGTGTTGGCCTAAGAATATTAACAACAGGTACCTTCCAGAGACCAACTGGTGATATGATGAGGATATCACAGGCATCAACATCCAGGGTACTGCACCAGTTCCTGGATGCCATGTCAACACATGTCGGTGATCATGTATATTTCCCCAATTCCCATAAGGTATTGGCCAGCAATATGTGTCTCTTCCAACAAATAGCGGAATACCCTGAGGTAGTGGGTGCAATAGACTGAACGCACATATGCATCAAAGCACCAGCTGGTGAGCGGGGTAGGGTCTACTTCAACCGCAAGGATGTCCCCTCCATCAACTGCTGGGTCATGTGTGATGCCCAGGCATAATACTGAATGTGTGTGCTGGCTGCCCTGGAAGCTACCATGATTCCCATATCTGGCATCTGATGCAGCTGTACCAGACATTTGCCAGTGGGGACATCCCACATGGTCACCTAGTGGGGGATGCTGGCTATGCACTGGAGCCGTGCCTGATGATACCCATCAGAAACGCACACACACCTGAACAGGGATGCCATAATGAGGCACACGCACAAACACAAAATGTAATTGAGCATGTGTTTGGGCTGCTCAAGTCACGGTTCCAGTGCCTGGACACATCTGGTGGAGCCTTGCAGTACTCACAAACTACATGTACCCAAATTGTCATGGTATGTGCTATGCTACATAATATGATCCTGCGAAAACAGCTGCAGCAGGACCAGCATAGGCCCGGGACAAGCAGCCCCCCCACCATTGCCAAGGCCATCACAGGCAGAGCGTGACTCGGAGGAGGAGCAACCTGAGCCTGCCCCAGTAGGCAGAAGGAGGCATGCCCAGTATGCTTTGGCCTTGGCAAAGAGGCAATGCATAGCACATACACTGGCTCAGTAGGAACTCTGGAAATGATACCTCTCTCTGACCCACACATATAGTAAAAGGGATGCGTAACTTGACACTACCTGCTTTCAAACATGTATAGGGAGTGTAGTATGTGCATCCGACATAGGCAGCCCTGCATCAACACCTGAGGCATGATTGCCATGTGTTAAGCAATATAAAGCAGTGCTAAACAGCTTTTACCACCATGTAGTATATGTAAACAAAATCGCACACACCAACTAGTACAAATGTGATCAATGTTGAGTAATATTGGCCAACGTCCAGCAATGATGGTTAATATTGAGCAATGTTGGACAAGCTGGGTCTAAGTAGGGCATAGCTGAACAAAAGCCAACATGCTCATAGTTGCTCTACTGGCCCTTAAGCAGTCTGGTCTGCTCAGTATGAAAATATAAGCAGTGATGGGCCTCGAACCCAGGATACTGTGTGATATAGTCATAGTACTGAACAACTAAACCATGACAGTATTGCAGTGGTTAGCCTGTATGAAGAAATGTTGATAAGTCTATGCAAAGTATTCCATGGAAACCCTGCAGGCACAGCATAATCCCTGTCGAGTTATGACACAAAGGTGAGTCCTGCAGTAAGAATAGAACCTGACTTTCAACACACACAGTAGAAATGTTAATATTGGACATGTACACATACATCAACAAATGTAGTGGACCTCAGACAGCAAAATACTGAAAGGTCACACTGGTTATGCTCACACACTTGAATACATGAGACAAATGTCAGGCAACAGAACACTGACAGTCTGAACTGGGCATGCTCACACACTTAGGCCATGTTGGAGTACAGCAGTGGGCCACACATATTAGGCAGTTGCACGTGTTAACCCAGGAACCTCTCACTATCCAGCAATCTGCCATGTGCACACACTTATATGACAACAGATACGTATATAATATAGTGGAACCCTGTCATAATCAAATATGTTCTGCAGATACCTAAGCAGTTCATAGAAAGTGGGAAAGCAAAGATGATAAAAACCTGCAAACAGTATCAGCAATAAACATTGTGCATCATGAACATTATCATAGGTTCAGAGGTCGATACTAGGCTATCTGCCCTAGGGTATGTGCAAGCATAGCCAGAGTGTGTTTGGCTTCTGCAACCCATTCAGATCAGAACACTGTGCCTGTGAATAGTAGGTCACACAAGATAGCCCATTTACGTTTAGTGTATTGTGCCTCTGTCTAGCAGGGACCCAGAAGATATCCCATGGGTAAATATATGATCACCCATCCACTTGTCAAGATGTCACCTGTAGGTGGTCAGTGGGTGACTCTGCCTATGCAAAACCGGGACTACACTCCGCAGTTAGTGGAGCATTTCAGATAATAATCTGTCCCCCCAGCATATACTATTAACATCAGTGCTGAGGCATATGTCCATGGAGTGTGTCGCTCCAAGGGAGTTGGATATCCTGAGGTGGAGCATGTCCCTTAATTCTGGGTCAGATATTGCCTTAAACTACAGGCACACAACACATCTGTGTAGGCGGTAAGTGACTGAGTAGAGCTGGAGTTACTGTATCTGAACTGTGCAGGGCATCCGTGGGAGTCCCTACATCTGCTTGATGAGTAACATTTGTGGCCATTACAGTTGCTGCAGGTGTCGGGTAAGGTACATCCCAAATGTTGCATAGTAACCAAGCATGGTCGTGATGAGTATAGGGGCACAATGACCACACGTGATCAACATGTGAAACCATGTGGGATATGGTGGGCTATGTAGTAGTACTGTGTAGCCACTTTGGCAATGTGATTGTCAAAGGCGAGAGTACGAACAGGTCGTGTCCCCAAACCCATAACAACTACTACCATATGTAATGGATTACTACCTATGTGGTAATGTGTGGGCATGTTGTCATTCTCAAAGGGGATGACTATGCAACTAATGGCATGTAGCTGTAGGCCATGGCTCAGGCACCAGTCATCATATCTCTGTGAGATCCTGTATGAGTATGCATGTGCCAGCTGGAGAGTTGATTATGGCACCCAGTTTGCAGTCATCTGCGAACATGGGCAGCCATATCCCTCCTGTGATAGCCTGTACGTCACACAAATATATACTGAACAAGAGAGGTCCCAGGACTGAGCCTTGTGGGATGCCATGTGTAACTGGTGTATAGTCAGACATGGCACCTGCAACACTGAGCATGTGGGTGCTACCCTGATCCAGGTAGCAATCCATCATGTGAGATATGTGTCGATATTGATGCCGGTGAGCCTATGCATAATGGCCGAGTGGGGTATTGTGTTGAAGGGTTGTGCAAGGTCCAGGCAGGCTGTGTGGACAACCGTACCAACACTGATGGACCTGGTAACTGTTTAAAGAATACGAACAGGTCCAACAGGCAATATCTGCCCACAGCAATGCTGTAATGTGTAGGACCCAGTGTCTATAGGTTTCCCATGTCTATGTACATGAGTCCCATTACAATACGCTCCATAGCTTTGCAGAACAGGCTAGTTAGCCTTATAGGCCGATATTGTCTGTGGTCTGTTGTGGCAGTATTCAGTGGAGTGGGACCACTTTTGCTGTGTGTCATTCCGTGGGTACAAATCCTGCCGTAACTCTGATATTGAACAGTGATGTAATGTGAGGGTTACATCTGTCATGAAGGCCATGTACGACACAGGCCAGGACACCATCTGGTCCCATTGATGCTGTGTTGTCCGCTGTGAGGAGGGCAGCACTCACCTGTTTATTCGTGATGTCAGGGAGGTTACACTCTGTTGGGATGGACAGTACCTTCTTAGGGGGGGATGGGGGAGAGACATCTGCACTGAACCTGTTTGCCAGGATGTTGGCAATGTCTGTGGGTTCAGGGTATGTTTAGTCAGTATGCAGTAACTCACAGCATATCAGTGAGTGTCCAGCCAGGTACCTGAATTAACTGAAGAAGGCCTTGTGAGTGTCCGATGTGTCTGGTGCAATTGTCCGTTAGAAGCGGGCCTGACATAAATACACGAGTGATTGTAGCTGTCTGCTAGTACAGATCACAGATGCCTTCCCTGTCTGGCGTTGTGCTCTATTATGTAGAAGCTTCCTCCTTTTGTTGTATAGCGTATTAATGGCCGGGGTCTACCAGACATGTCCCCTGCCATTGGCAGAGTGAGTCCAGTTGTTATTTTGGATAGCACGATCCATGCAGTCCACTAGGTGTCCATTGAATGTGTATGCAAAGGATTCAACAGTCTGAGCCATACTTACCACTGACCCAAGGTCTCTGAAGGATACCACCATGGTATGGAGAAGTGTGACGTTTGCTTTTGGGAAGTTCACCAAGATTACCCAGGATGGGTGTGGGGATGGGATATGGATGTCCAGTGAGATAAAGTATGTTCTGACCTTACCAATGAGGGGTATATCGCAGGTGTGGAACATAGAATCCCCATGTTGGTGATGATCATGTCCAATATGTTGTCCCCTCTTGTGGGTGTGGTGACCGGTTGTGCCATGGCATATGAGTTTACAAATAGTAGCAACTGTTGGGCAAGGGTGTTGGGGCCTGAGTACTATCCCCAGTCAATGTGTGGATATTTGATGTCACCCAATATAATGGTGTTTGGGGAGACCCTCATATTGTCCAGTGTTCCTAGGAAAGCCAAGTGTGGTTGCTGAGTTTGTGAGTGTGGTCTGTAGCAGGCAACAAACCAAAAGGCAGATTTGCACAATGTTAGGTGCATATGTATGGGTCTGTGATGCTTTGTGCAGTGCTACCAACCCGGAGGTATGTGTATCTGTGATGTATATGGATACTCCCCCTATTTGTGTTGGCCATTCCGAGTTATGTGGTCAGAAAGCATGGTACGAAATATAACCTGGTAGTGCTGGTGTGCATGTGGGAGCCTGAACCATGTGTCTGTTAGTGCACAGATATTGCTATTCTCCATACTGAGGAGATTCCTGAGTGGGCGCAATTTGAGGGTAATACATCTGGTATTGAGCAGCATTACCCTCAGTGTCATGTACTCTGTAATGTCTATGGAGGTGGGTCTGTCTTTTGAGCCCTGCTTAAATAAGGCAGTATGGTGGCAGCAAGTGCCTTAGCCAGTATTCAAAAGTCCAAGGGTGACAGGTGCAAGCTGTCCATAGGGAAGCTACGTGGCATGTTGAGCATGTCACCCCAGGCTGACAGACACTGTACCCCTTTTGAATAACACTGATATGTTAGCCAACTGTTAAACGTGATCAGTTTGTTGGTATGCTGAGACATCGTACTTGGTGAGAGTAAGATGCTAGACAAGGTCAGGGTCATACTGGCCTGGGCTACATGATCAGAGAGTTCCTCTATGTATCATGTCATGTGGTCCAGGGAGGAATGTCTGAGGTTGTACGCACCAGCATGGACAATGATGGAGCCAGTCCTGGACTTGCTTTGGAGTGACCTGAGTGCATGTGTTATGTGGCAGATCCTGGCACCTGAGAGACAGCTCAAAGTGACTATTCCCTTGTTTGGCCTGGTGAGTGAGACGTCATTGTGTCTGACATTAAGTGTCACCTATTACAAGTGTATCAGGTGTGTTGTTTAGCCCAAAGGGCAGTGACTGTGTGGCACACTGACATTGTGAACTATGTGATATGTGGGTATTCTAGTGGGGTGTCAGTTGTTTGTATGTCTGCTTTGGAGGTCTCTGCTGCTTAGGCAGAGTGTACATAGAGCCCACGAGTATGTGTATGTGTGATAATGTGGTTTAATTGCTGTCGCTATCAGTGTATGTGAGACTGATATGTGGTGTGTGTGGTCACCTTCACCACCTGATAGACTATGCCAGTCATGGGTTGAGAGAGCTCAGCCTCCTGTATATCAATATTGTTGCATCTCTCACATATATCTGAGAGTGTTGTGAGGAGGAGAGGGTTATCTGTGTACATGAGGCAGATGTGACATTGTGTCATAACCACAATATTCACTAGCTGGACTGGAGAGCACACACGAAACCGACCCCTGGACATGCCAGTATATTATGATGACATACACTGTAGCTTGATCACAAAGGATCAGTAGGGTGTTAAGTGTGTAAAAGAGTATAACCGAGATTAGTGCTCAGGTTTGTTGGTGTTTTGTAAAGAGTAGCTGAGAAGGAGTCCAGACTGAGAATCATGACATGTCCTTCAGCTATGTCATAAATAGTAATGTACACTCATATATGTCCTGAGTCAGGGCCAACTGTACCTTACTGACAATGCCGACATCCTGTCAGACAGGCCCATATATACATACCCACCTCCCACTGATGATAGTCCCTGACATCATACCAGGAGATATCACATGTAGAATGGCTGAACAGCTCCCCCCAAAGCCAAAAGCATGGCAGCAATTGGATTACATTGTTTCCCAATATGTGTCATGCATGCACTACAGAACAAACAGACCCTGCACCTGAACAGTCTGTTGAGCCTCACCCACTCCACAGGATCTGGAACCGTCTAATGTGTTACAGCAACATATGGCACTCCCCACAAGTGTGGGTGCACAACACACCATGGGAAGTATAGTCCAGTAAGCCTATAAAGTCTGATCTGCAAGGCCATGGAGTGCATCATGGCTGAAGTCTTAAACAGAGCTATTGGAAGCTGACAAACACACAACCCTACCAACTGTGGTATGTTCATGTGCAGATCATGGTTCCCAAACATGCTACACCATTTGCAAGGCAGCCACCCAGGACATACATCTCTGAACAGAGCTACACATGTCCCATATAGACTTTGAATAGCTCTTCATCAACATCACAGACACATGTCGTATCCACAAAATCAACAATCTGTGCATAGATATGTGTTGACATATGAAGGGATGTCAATGTGTCCACAGATAGATCACACAAGGTGAGACTCACATGGTCCTGTTCAAGCTGTTGATACCTGCCAACCCACATGGATCATTCCTGGGATTGCATAAAAGAAAGTGTACACACATTACCATGTCCAGTCTGATAATGTCAGCATCCTACAAATATACCAGGAGAACAGAAACCACCCAATAAAGCATATAGCGTGCTGTGTTAATGCGTATCTCTCTAGTATCATAGTATAGTTAGGTAGGGGTTTGAATCCTGCAAGCTCTGATAGTGTGTGTGTGGGGGGGGGGTGTATGTGTGTGATGTCCTTTGAGAAGAGTAGCCTTTTTGGAGACTGGGAAAACACATTAAAAGAGGTGCATCCCTCTTTGGAATGTCTGATGATGTCAGTATCCTACAAATATACCAGGAGAACAAAAATCACCCAGTAAAGCATATCGTGTGTCATGTTAATGCGCATCTCTTTAGTATCATAACCTAGTTAGGTAGGGGTTTGAATCCTACAAACGCTGACAGTGTGTGTTAGTCTATGTGTGTGATTTCCTTTGAGAGGAGTAGCCTTTTTGGAGACTGGGAAAACACAATAAAAGAGGTACATCCCTCTTTGGAATGTCTGATTATGTCAGCATCCTACAAATATATCAGGAGAACAGAAGCCACCCAGTAAAGCTTGTAGCGTGCCATGTTAATGTGTATCTCTCTAATATCATAACATAGTTAGGTAGGGGTTTGAATCCTGCAAATGCTGAGTGTGTGTGTGAGGGGGGGCGTGTATGATTTCCTTTGAGAGGAGTAGCCTTTTTGGAGACTGGGAAAACACAATAAAAGAGGTACATCCCTCTTTGAAAAGTCTGATTATGTCAGCATCCTACAAATATATCAGGAGAACAGAAACCACCCAGTAAAGCATATAGTGCGCCGTGTTAATGCGTATCTCTCTAGTATCATAACATAGTTAGGTAGGGATTTGAATCCTGCAAACGTTGTTAGTGTGTGCGGGGGTGTATGTGTGTGATTTCCTTTGAAAGGAGTAGCCTTTATGGAGACTGGGAAAACACAATAAAAGTGGTACATCCCTCTTTGGAATGTCTGATGATGTCAGCATCCTACAAATATATCAGGAGAACAAAATCCATCCAATAAAGCATATAGTGCGCCATGTTAATGCGTATCTCTCTAGTATCATAACATAGTTAGGCAGGGATTTGCATCCTGCAAATGTTGAGTGTGTGTGTACCACAGGTGATCAATGTAGTGTGGGTTTTGCTTTTACTATGGTATGACATATGATTAAAACAGTATGTGCATTGCACACATCGGGTATCTGTGTGGCAAATAAATATGTGTACATATGACCTCAATCAGTACATAGGTGTGAAGTCTGCATACTACATGAATACATTTGTTTCCTTCGACAGATTGTACTGCTGCTTCTCAGATCATAGGTCACATATGTATGTATGCAACAAGCCCGGCCACTGTAGTGATCCGTGGCCAAGGTCCTCTGTGCCACACACACCCATGACACGTACTATAGAGTACTGTGAGTGAGGGTAATTGCCTGGGGTATATGTCAGACATGTTCATACACAACAACGACTGGCAATAATGGACAGTCATTATAGGTGTACAACAGCCCTGTGGATATGCATGCAGGCCTCTAATGTGTTATGTGAAACACAGATGGACCCCCACAATACCTATGGATATGTGGATACCAAGGGACAGATGACATAACACATGTCTGTCTGTACACATTGGTACCCAACATACATGTTGAGGGCTACCACCTATGTGGTACTGTCGGGATAGTATGTCTAGTAAATGTGGATGACT
Source organism: Protopterus annectens (assembly GCF_019279795.1). NCBI lineage: Eukaryota > Metazoa > Chordata > Ceratodontiformes > Protopteridae > Protopterus > Protopterus annectens. The sequence goes on from NC_056741.1 coordinate 1,034,053,666, forward strand.
ATGCCATAGTCGGCTTACTACTATACAGCATGTACTGGACAACAGGTATCTGTCTGATGCCCTTGTGTAGGATATGCGTCCCATCCAGGGAATGCAGTGTAGGCCAATGCATGCATTTCCAGAGGTGGATGGACATATCCCTAGTGTGTTTGCATGTACCTAAGAGGGCTATATGCCACACAGGTGTGGTCCCAGGAACGTGTGGCAGTCAATACCACTGGTTACTGTTATAGTATAGTACTGGAAGGATCCAACTGTTACTGAGTTCCCTACAACTGTGTGTCATTTGTCAGGACATCATCTAATGATTGGTTATAGTCATGCTGTTGAGGTGGTGTATACTACCAGACTGCAGATCATTGACAGATAACAGTATCACCCACAGCATAGTGTCAACCCATGTCATACACACACGTGTACCCATGTTAGTACATATCTGTAGTAGAATGCATACTGGCCATCGAAAGATACCATGAGATGTTAACAATGTGTACAACAGGGTATGTCACACATCCCGCATGTCCACTATGCACTTACAATGCAGACAGTGCGCACATACCATGTTCACAGATGTACACCTGCTAATTTGTAATGCACTCATCACACACGTACTGTCCACTCACTAACAAATGCTGGCAACACTGTACACTTCAGCCAAGTGGCACATGGGTGGGCAATACATACTCAGACCTAACACTGTTGTAAACAATGCTACAATGACTATCAGAGCTGTGATGCATAATGCCTGCTCAGATATACCTACAAGGATATCATTACACTTTCCTGTTGGCAACCTGCTACTATTGCTACACTGCTATAATGTCACCTTGTACATCAGATCCATGTAAGCCTATTCCTGCATCAATGTTACAGATGTCAGGAGGTGGCACAGGTGTCATCATATGTACAGAGTGTGTTGTTGGTTTGCCAGAGCCCGACATTGACCCATCCAATCAACATGCCTGTGTGTGTGTGTGTGTGTGTGTGTGTGTGTGTGTGTGTGTGTGTGTGAGAGACAACAGTACAGCATGGGCCAATGTTGATGTAATGTGTGTGTGTGTGTGTGTGTGTGTGTGTGTGTGTGTGTGTGTGTGTGAGCCCTAGTTGTTTGGTTAATGTGTGTGTCTGCATGCAGACAACTCCACCATGTGGCTGCCATATATGGGCGGTTGTGGGACAGCCACAGACATACCTGCTAGGCCGTACAGATCACTGTCTCCGGCCACGGACATGGTACCAGTGCCTGGCAGGGGTGCTACGAGCAGTATCGGGTACCAACCCTGACTGGGTGCTATCATCAGAGGCAGAGGTATGATGACTGGACCCATGTCCCTGCTTGGACTGGTCAGTGCCACGTGCACGTGGTCTAGTAGGATGATCAGTGGACAGGCCAGACCCAGCATTGCTGGGGCTGGTACTGCCACTACAGGAGCGGCTGTGATCCGTGGTCCATCTGCGACGACTGCCAGTGGATGCTGTTGCTGGCATGCGTCCGCGTCGGCTTCTCATCCGTCCCGCACGGTCCTGGCTCATGGCTAACACATTGTGTAGGACATCTAATGTCTCCCTCCAATGGCTATCAATGACCTCAGTGTAATTCCAGATGGCACCGACAAGGTCACGGATGCTGTCATTGATAGCAGTGTAATGGGCCCTTTGCGCCCTTTGTCCCTGTCGGGTGTACCGTTCCATATGTGTCTGTGCTAGAGGTTGTAATACCTCTGGGGGCACTTCTGCCAGGGGCAATATGACCAGTGGTGCTCCACCGAGAACCCCTGGACATCTGCCTATGTGGTACCGTTCTAGTAATCCGGCTCTGGCTGCTGTGAGGGGATGCACTTGCCATGGGTACCACACTCTCCTGGTCAATGCCAACTGTATATTGTCCCTCAGCTAAGGCCATTGGTGATGAGGGATGTATTGCCAGTATGAGTGTGCGCATAGATGGGGTTGAACACTGTGTACTGTCAATTGGTGGACCAACGACAGACCCTGTCAGACCTTCCTGTGCCACAGTACATGTCTCATCATCTCCACTATTAGTGGCAGTGACATCAGGTTCCCTGCTGCAATCAGACACCCCTAACTCAGCACCTGTGGAAGGAAGACAGGAAACACACTTTACAATCTGTACATGATGTTAGCACACATGCACACATGAAGACATGCACACATGCACACATGAACACATGCACACATGCACACAAATACACTGCTCACCACAGCACATAGACACACACACACACACACACACACACACACACACACACACCCACACCAGCAATCCAACACATACACAATAGTTGTTGAAGGTGGGTGACAGTATCACAAGGCAAACAGTCACCTCGCACGTGTCAGCATGCAGAATATGTGTTGCTCAAGACCATGCAGTGCAAGTGTAGACAGCCCTATTTAATGACATTATACATGGCTTTGATGCATGTGTGTAGTTGTTCAGTGATTGTCTACACCCTGGAACACAATATGTACATGGACACAATATTGCTGTGCAAGTATTATCTGCTCTGCAATGTCCTGTGCACCATCACTCAATGGTATACATACCATGGCTGCATGTGTGATCTGTGTGACACATAGATTGCCATGTCTGATTACAGTGTCTGTGTCCGTAGAAAATAATAGTGGGCACAGGTGTAACAAATGCATGCAGTGTACAGACATGGGATGAGTGGTGCATGTAGACGTGAAGGAATCCCAATGCTCGACATGGCCATTGTACAGTGGTTATGGTGAGTGTGGGACATATTGCAGATATGTTGGTGCCAGCCATGATATGGCATGCTACACAACTGCAACATTAAACACCACACATAACCAATGTGTGTCATGTGACCTATACACCCAATAGCATTCCAGGACATATATGTGACTCTTTGTACAGATGGCGACAGCTGTGCATATTGTGTATACTGGCATATGTAAGCACACACACAACATGCTATGCATATTGTGTATAAGTGCATATGTTTGCACCCAAACAACAATGAGGTGCAAAGCAAAGACCGCTATGTGTAGTATTGTGGTCAATGTAACTGGATGGGGTGTAGTACCATGTGCCATCATCATCATCATGCATCTTGTGGTCACTCACGGCTACTACTGTGTGACAGACCACCGCCTAGCATGCTGTACCTGAACTGCAGTGCCGTGGCTACATTCACTATTACACAGCCACTTTGTACATGGGTGTATGAGGTGCCCAATAGGGAGCATTGCCTAACATGACTGTGTTATGTGTTGAAGAGTGTTGCACAGCCCCATGATAGGCCTCTACCCCTGAGGTACAGCATGTGTGTGTGGATGACATGTGGGATATTGAAGTGTGACCTTACAGCGGGTGTGTGGTTACGCCATATGTAGCATGTCTTTGTGTACTGCATATGATAAACATGTTATGTTGTGTACAGGTGTTGCAACTATGCCTATCCAATGTGCAGTACGGGGTTGCCACAACTGTGTCTTATGCTCTGTGTATTGCATGTCTTTGAGGCAGCTACTGACATTACTGAGCTGTGCAACGTCTTACAGCAAACATGCATGGCATGCATTATGCATAGGTGTGTTATGTGTACATGGCCTGCACCTCACCTATGACATGCATATTTCATTACCAACATTGCAGTTATAACACACTCACTAGCATGGATCAGCTGCCCTGCTGTCACACCAGAGGGACCTATGGGAATATGAGAGAGTTCGTCAGTGGCCACAACTGTGGCATTGCTACAGTGGGTATGCTAAACTGCAGTATAACAACAGTCAACAGACACAGGTGTAGAGATATTATTTGAAATATCAGTATTGCACAACACTAGGCAGCAGAACTGCTAAACACACAGTACACATCTCACGTAGACATAATATAACAATACAGTTAATTGTCTTCAACAGATGGGGCATGTTACCTGCTTGCTCCAAGTGGACGTGCTGGGTGGCTCCGGCCTCCATGACAACACATGTCAGAGGTTGATGTTGCTGTTGTCCAGGAGCCACCATGCTTAGGAGCAGCTCCTCCACTCTGGTGAGGGGGGGATGAATGGCCACCCCACCACCTGTGGCAAGCTGTTGTCTTTGGATATCAGACGGACGCCGCTGGACATGTCTAATTAAATCACTGCAGTGATGGCGTACCTGCTCATATGTCCGGTTATGCATGCCTATGTCATTTACAAAACGAACAAGTTCCTGCCACAGTGCAGTCCACTCCTGCTGGTGCTGGTTGCTTCTGGAGAACAGCATCATGTACTGCTGCAATAGGCTTTGCAGTATCACCTCTTCCTAATCTGCTGTGTACGATGGGTTGCGTTGGTAGGCCATCTGGCTGAAAAAGATATGAACAATATGTGTGAGCGAGTCCTGTGGCACACTTTACACTTTTAACCACAGATATCACTTTACTGACATATATACCATCCTATTGTCTGTCAGAGGTTACACACGTTCAGTACCACTTATTGGTTCTCCAGCCACAACTAACTAACAGTGCCTGGCGCACTCTATATATCACACCACTATACAACAGTACCCGACACACTGTTTGTAACACATTGCACAACCTCAAGACAGGGGTGTATATCACACCAATGCACGAACAGAGATGTCATCCATTGCAATGGATGTAAAGTACAGGTACAGTAGTACCAGTCTACCACCCTAGTCATTGATACCATAGCCCTGCCTAACAGATGTGTACAGTTGTTACTATAGGTGGCATACTGCTGTAACAGAGTATATAAGTTGCTGGATACACACGTATACCCTGTAACACACATATGATTGCAGCCATTGTACAGGCATAATTACACACACACATCAGACAAACATACAACGCACCACTGTATGCCAACACAGATGAGCATTACCTGTGTACCATGCAGTACTGTGTGCCACTACTTACACACCCTTATGCCTGAGTTTTGTCCTCCATGCAGACTACAGGAAACACACATGACAGTGTTTCCAAGCAATGTGAACACACACCATACTGTGCTGTTTAGGCCTACAGCTTCAGGTAGTACTACAGTTCATATGGGAGTTGGATTCACCAGCAGTACCACTCACTAAGCATACATGTATTGCTTTAGCCTACAATGAGACACCACATTCGTCAACAAGGAACTACGTCACATCATGTGCCGTACTACTATGTCTGCCTAACAGTACATTACACATCATTTGCTGTCCTCACAGCTAGGATAGACACTACCATGTCAGATACAATTTCACACTAAGCTATCATACCTTTACAGACCTTGCACACATTCAGCTTTACACTTATTCAACCTCACATAGCAGGTATTGCATTGAGTACATGTGTGAGTGCATAGTGTCATAGGTAGGTAATATGCTGTTGGCCCTAGGGCCTATGGCAGCCTAGCCATATGCTACCTTGGCCTTTGACACACATGTACTTTGATTTCACTTGCCCCTGCCAACCAGAACCACAGAGGTGTTTCCTGGGATGTATTACCAATCTCCCACACAATCATCAGGGGTATTTATGACAACTGCTAATGAGGAGCCTTGTTTGCTATTGCTAGGTGGTCTATTCCGGTGTATGGCATATCTCTGAGATGGGAACCTATCCCTCCAGCATGTGCTGTTTAGTGAGCTGACAAGATTTAGGGCCCTAGAGCGTGTATCCCGGAGGGATTGTGATATGTTGCCATGGTGGTTGTCACCCAGCTATGGGTGTGACATACCTCTGTATGTCCGGCAGAGGTCACCTCTGTGTGGCCAGTATGCAGTAAAGTGTAAATGTGGTTTTGTGAGTCAGTCTGCATAGGGCATCTGTTTGCAGCCAGAATTACCCTTTGGGAGGTATGTCTGTGGCCTTTTCACTTGTGTAGTTGTCATGTGAGGTACATACCACACAGGGTATTGTGATGAGTAGAGGGGAACACTGCCCTATATTTCTATAGATGACACGCCTGTTGTCATGACACATACCACACAGACTGATTACAGGTGTAGTGTGGCACTGTCTTCATCAAAGCGGAGGCTACTGTCCACTTGTGTCCCATGTTCCCTTATCACACCTTCACTGTTAGGTAGATCTCTACCTATGTGGTAGTTAATGGGTACAGTGTTTTGGAAAGGAGGAATGGCACTGCAGTATCAACACTTGTCTATAGTCCATGCCTTGGTCACCACACACCTGTTGCAGTACATATGACCCCTGTGTCTCTTTGTCTCTCTCTCTCTCTCTCTCTATATATATATATATATATATATATATATATATTATATATATACATATCTGTACACATACATGTACACATCCATTGCTGTACACATGGATGCACATATAGGCACATGGACAGTCCACCTTTCATGGTGGGGATATCACTTATGCGACAGTTGTGGGATGTACAGTTATGTGATTATATTGCACAGTGTTGTGCAGAATGCATGTGCGTGTCCTCAGCCCATGTAGCATTAGCAGGCCTCACTGGCTGTAACACAGCAGATCTGACAAATCAGTCCCACAGCATTTAACCACCACATGACATATATCAGCACTGCATGCTGTTTTCTAGGCCACACACTATGACCTGCATAGATATATGCACATATCAACCTTCAATGACAGATATCTGTCCACCCTTCACTAACAGTTGCAGTATGTCCCTTGCCCTATGCACATGTGCAGATACAGATAGATACGTACTGCTTTCACACATGGATGATTTGCAGTGTGTAGAGTACTCTTCAGGAACATCTACTACATGCCAACACATACATGTGAGTTACATACCTTACCTTTGTATTTCCCTGCTCCGTGTCTTATGGTTTTGTAGTTTTTTTATTTATTTATTTATTTATTTTTTGGTTGTTTGTTTTGGGTTTTCCCCCTCTATTTCGGTTTATGTCTCAGTTTCTCTCTCTGTTGTGTCTCTGTCTCTGTCTGTGACTGTGTCCGTGTCTCTCTCTCTCTCTGTCTCCCAGCACCTGCAATGATAGAATTGCATGTGTGGACTGCAGGTACAGCTTGCTTTTCTAGGTATCTGCACTTGTGCATGTGACAGCCTCTGCACGAATTGCTGCCCACCATTCAGTAATTGCATGCAGCCTGCTGTGTGGTGATTGCATTACTCACTGTGATTGCAGCCCACTACTATAAAATGCTAGGTTAGGTAGGCGTAGCCCTTTCAGCTTTCCAAGGTGGGGCCCATGCTTGTTTGCTCTGGACACCGTTGTGTCAGTCAGAAGGTTGGTATATGTCTCTTATCTGAAGCTAGGGTTGTAGCCAGTTATATGCATGTTGTACTCAAACCTGAATGTTGCTGCTTCCTGTACACACTTCTCAGTGTAGACATGTACTCACCCCCTCCAAATGCTAACACAGGATACATGGGAGTATGTACTTTATTTCTGACTTACACAATTAACTGCCATACAAATGTGGTTATTGCACTGTATTCCTGTGGCACATGCAGTGTTTGTGAACTGCTATACTGTAATTATTACATTACACACTTCTGAACAGTTTGTGGTTTATTTGTGTTGACATTAGCACAGGCTGCTCAACACAACTGGACATAGTTCAGTACTGAGTATGCCTACCTACACCCTGGTTTTTGCCTGAATACACAGGTGTGTTGTACCTTTGGGTAGGGGTGCAGAACTGCAAAGAGCATTTTTATTATCATGTGAGGTTTATCTTACTGAACATACAGGGTTGCTGTGTACCTGTTAGTCTATCAAGGCAAGTAGTCTGTCTGTGTAGCTCACACCTGTGGACATATCCAGGTGGTAGCCAGAGGTTAGCCTATTATACTTTGTGCACCACACCAGTCTTTTCAGCAGTGGCACATTGGCATTGTCATAGTTGTTTGCTAGCAGTACATGGCTACATCATGTGATATTTCTGTGCTGTACTCCTACATAAGGGCATGCATGTGGAACTCCTTCCAAAGCTATTTGCAGAGTGTGTAACAGCAGTAATGCTGATATGCCTGTGTGTTTCTGCCTCTGCCAGGCCTCATATACTCTCAGGTACATATTTGAACAGCCTCAGTGAAAGGTACATATAAGTGAGATACACCTGCAATATATTACTGACATATTGCAGTTGAGACTTTCTTGGGAATCAGAGCATATGTATAAGTACACCTTTTCTGATGTGCAAGCAGTGTCTACTCTCACCTATTGACATTATTCACTACGTGTGATTCCACACTTGTCTGCCTACAGTTAGTACTTTTCAGAGTGATTCAGTGGGGCACAGCTAACATTGGTTTACAAATCAGGGACATCCCTGTAAAGCAGTCACATTTGGGGAGTCTGGGCTCTGCCCTATTCAACTTTGCCAGTATTTATCCTGGTCTGATACTGTGTGGTGTTTGTAAGGTGCTACTGTAACATTATTCCCTGGTAGGATGGCTGGTTCTCCTTTCACAGTCATGTCATGCAATTCCACAACAACTGCTGGTAAAGACCCAAAGAACAGGATTTGTGTTATACCATTCCTAATTTCCATTTACATTCCCTCATTGTAATGCATGATATATTTATTTCAGAACCAAGTTATTTGTATATCTGCTGTGGCTTAGTGGTAATTCATGCAGTCTATTGTGTCAATGGTCTGGGGTTCGAGACTGGCAGAGGTTTATTCTTTTGCTGCTCAGCAGAACAAGGGCCCTGCCATAGAGTGACTAAGGCACTTTTAAGCAGTTGTAAGTGGGTTTGCGTGGGTTTCCGCAATGCTTAGCTAAGGGCACACATGCGCACACTCGCTTAAACCCGCTTACTACTGCTTAAAAGTGCTTACTCCCACTAACCCCCATGCTAATTTCTTTGAAAGAAAAGAAAATGGGGAGATAGGAAAGTGGTGAAAAAGGGGGCACAAAGAGGGACAGACAGTAGGTAAACAAGCTCGGGATGTGCAGGACGGGTGTAGGGAAGGTCCATAGCTGCCCATTCCTTTACCAGCAACAGCTGTGCATATGCAATACATTTGGAGTAATATTTGAAACCTTCCACCCCTGGGAGAGGGGTGAGGACAATAAAGTATGTTGTACTGCCAATTATAATTATCAGTTTACATGTCCAATGGGGGTCTATATTATATCATCGAATGCTTAAAAAAGCGAACGCTGATTGATTGACATAATTTAAGTGAAAGCTTACAATCTCGAACTGTCAGATCAGTAATTTTTTTCCCAGGGAAAAAAATCGCTGATCCAAAACACATACACACAACACAAGCACACCAAACAAACAGAAATCCACACATATACACCTAAAATCTGATACCTAACCCTACACTAAACTATGCACACACCACTAACTACCCACTTACCTTAACCCAAACCCTAACCCTAAGGTCCGTCACTATCGCACACTCACCTCACCTGCTCCCTAACCCTAACTCACTTAAATCCGCCCTAACCCTCATGACCACTCAATCGCACACACACCTAACCCGAGCCCTAACCCTAACTCACCTAAATCACCCTAACACTCAAAATACACACAATCACACACTTACCTGAATCTGACCGGTAACTTTCCACCATAACACTGAAAACACCGAAACAACAGAAAAGGACTACCGGATTCTTTCCCTGGGAAAAAAATCCAGTTTCTGCTGCTTTGATATTTTGCAGTTTCGCGAAAATCAGTTCGACCAATCAGCGTTCACTTTATTAAGCATTCGAGGATATAATATAGACCCTCCAATGGACAAGTCTGCGATATGGGCAGCTATGTATGGGGCGGAATTTTTTTGTGGGTACAGATTGCCTTTTTTTTTTTTCAGGTGAGAGTGGAAAGTGAGGTAGAGGAAGTAAGTATGTCTGAGGAGGTAGGTTAGGGAGGTAAACAAACAAGACAGACAAGATGCATACAGGGGCGGTGTATGACTCATGGGATGGGTGAACACAATTGACGGGGTCAGATGTTTGGAAATTGCAAGCCCATGAGCCCACAGATGGTAACAGAGGAACTGAGATCTCCGCCAATGGGCAGTCACCACTGCACCTTCACAGCCTCGAGGGTGGCTGTGCTGGGGGCTGAGTAGGTCAGGCAGGCTCACCAGTGAGACGTGCAACTATCGCCTCGAGCTGGCATAAGGGATCAGTGACTGAACCCTGGATCTCCCTATGCACCACAACCCGGACCCTTCGAAGGGTGACAGGTGGCCGTTCTCCGCCCATGCTTGCACAGGGGGGGACGAGCCCCATCCCCTGCAGCTCTTCCACCCGAAGGTGGCACAGGACCAATGGAGGAGGGGAACCCGGGCTGGGCACCGGACCAGCTGGTGCCAGGTGCACTCGCCAGCTGAGGAGGGACAGGTGGGTCAGCTGGGACTGGACTTCCCATATGTTCTGTGATTAGGTGTGTTTAATTACAACATAAACAACAGCATTCCAGATTAGTTGTAACAGCATGCAGTAATATTCCCATTAACCCAGCACACCAAGGTTCCAACAGTTGAACAGCAAGCAAAGCACATGCATATATTGAACCACAGTGGATATTCCAACAGCATGCAGGGATGTTTGGTAGCAACAGGCCACCATGATTGTGGTGTTTAAACAGGGCACATGCATCAACGTGAATGCAGATATTTATAGAACAATAGGGCATATGTCCCAACAAATATTTAAGATTACACATGCCCATTGAGGTGTGGAATTGCATGGTTTATGCACATACAGTAGGGTGTTGAAAAAAACCTTGGTTAACATCTTATAATTACCTTTTAGTCTACTCGTGAAAAATGTGAAGCAACTAAGAACAATATCCAAACACACCCGTGGAGACAATAATTCAACTGCTGCAAAAAGATGGTAAAAGCAGGTTTAATTCCCAAACGAATCCTTTAGCACAGAGAAAAAACACAGTGGAGACAAGCGCTTTCGCCTGGACAATTCCAGGCTTTATCAAGTCAGAGTGTACCTTTTAGTCTACACTACATTCCTAGTGACTGCAGGTGTATATCCCCTACATATATTATTACACTTGCCACCATACATTAGGTTGTGTAATGGGTTTGGCTAGTTCAATATATGCCTGTCCTATATCTGACATACTAACTGTCCAGGATGCAGATGTTACTGCTACATATTTCTTGATTGCATTTCTTTTTCTTTATCTACATATCTGGGATGTTTTCACATGACATTTTCACTTCGATTTGTACAGAACCCTGCATTTCTTGGCACACACCTACATTTCTGGGGAAAAAATAACATGCTACATGTGTGCCAGATTTACTTATACATGCCAGCCAGTAACTGACTGTTGCGGACTGTATATATGCTTCACAGCTGCTAGCACTTACATCACCCACTTTATATGGGACTGTACAACTCTGGGTTGCCAGCACTTTTTCAAACAGTACTATTTGTATAATGCAAGGGTACAACAATATTTCAAACTCTGTGACACAGACACACTCTGGGTTTTAGACCTTTATTAATGACATTACAAACTTTTCCACAGGCTCACTCCTTTATTTGTTTTAACGGTGCATATGGCAGACATGTTCAAGACGTATACCTTTATTAATAGGTTAGAACACTCTTTTTTTAGGCTCACTCACTTATTTTATATGACAGTGCCTGCAGAGATATTATTCCAGACATATGTTACCTTTCTTAATGGGTTACTACACTCTTTTTCTGCCTCTCTGATGTTTTTATCTGACAGTACATGCAGAGGACTTATTCAGGCAATTTTATGGCTGTATTATTGGACTACAACACTTTCTTTCATGCTCTCTCCCATATTTTATATAACAATACATGCAGAATACTCACTAACCTGCCTGGTGGCGCAGCCTTAGCAGCCTATCAGCATAGGCTTGCTGATTCGCAGCACGGTCACCTGCAGCTGTAAAGTAAATGAAGGGATATTGAGACATACCTATCCATTATACATACTCAATTATCAATTCTTACATACTGCATTCCATGGCTACATACTCAGTTGTGGGGCATCCCGCATCCCATGGGCCTCCTGTATCCATTGGTTCAGGCGGTCCTGCTTCCATCCCTTCAGGTCTGCATGGTGGTGATGGACCTGCTCACCAGTCTGAGGAATGCCTGTGGCACTGATGAGGTCATGAGCTAACCGGTTCCAAGCCTCTGCCTTGTACTCCATCCCTTGGAACTGGCCCTGCAGGAGTCTTGACTCATGACAGTGGACAAGGAGCCAAACCATGTATTTCGACTCCTCGATGCCCCAACGTTGCACTTGGAAGCGTGTTTCCTCTCCGTCACCAGTCATTCTAACTGCAGATGTGAGCTACAATCAGTTATGGCGTATATTCCCGGCTATGGGCCTTAAATATGCCGCATTTCCCACACTTTTTTGTGATTGGCCGTTTTTTAAAATTCTCGGCTGGCTGACTGCAAACCTGCTTAGTAATGGTTAAACTACCATTAGTAAGTATATGTATGTTAACAGTGGCTGTTTTCCCTCAGTTGTCATGGCTTAGTGGTTCTGTACTTTGCTTCTGATGCATAGAGTCCTGGGTTCGAACCTTGTCATTCATTTGATTTTCATACTGTCCAGACAGGCTAGGCGGTGTGGCTGCATTTAAGCAACTTGCTCTACGTTGCTCCTCGGTGCCCTACGGTGCCCTGGTTGGCATGGCGCGCATGTCCTCGCAAATACATTGCGCTGGTTAAAGTGCTATTTCGCTATGGGCACCTCTATTGCGCTGGGTTAAGCGTTATTAAACTATGGGCAACTCTATTGCGCTGGGTGAAGCACTGCTTAACTGCAGGCAATTATATATCAGGATCATTTAAAATATTTATTTTGTTCACTGATACATTGGCCATTTCACTGTGTTTTAGTACTTTTTAAACATATTTGTCTGGTATTATTTCATATACTGATTTAAAAATAAATATGAAGGGGAGTGGTGGGACTCAAACCGTGAATGCATCTTCTTTGTGCGAACGCTCTACCATTACGCTATTGCTATTTGGTGTGATTTGCATAACCATTCTTTCTTATGCTCTTCCATGTCAGAATTTCTAACTCTAGCTAAGCAATGGGCACACCCGCGCACACACGCGCAAATACGGGCAGCTATTTTGGGAATTTAAAAAAATTAATTTAATGTTTTGCTTTTTATAACTGTGATGGGGGTTTACAATATCAGGGAGTGTGGTGTTGGGTGCAGAGACATTTGAGCGGACTCGCTCTTGTGTATTTGCTTTTACTTTTCAAACACTTGCAGGGCTGTGGACATTTAGACTGATCGGCAGTCGGACATGCCCTCTGCTTTCTTACACGGTCCATGTACGACTTACGGTTGAGTCAGCATGCCCTCATGCATATTCATGGCACGCTGATGTCATACCGTTCAACTGCAGCCTCCGCGTAAGACTTATTAAATCTTACACAGAGGATTTGTGAATCCGGGGGAGACTCTTCTATTTTTTTAATTATCTGTTTGTTTTAACTTTTTATTCACTAAACAGAAAAAGCACTGGTTAGCAAGTGTACAATAATGGCTCAGTCAATCTCAGTCTCAACTTCATGCACACATTCAATCCCACAGATACATTTTTTTTATAAATTTTACACTCGCCAAACAACGAAAGCACTCTTTAGCAAGGGAACGATAATGGCGGCCCCTAGTTTTGTTGCAGTCCAAGCTGCATAGCAGTTTAATGTGCTGCCATGGAGTGACAGACTCATTTTTCAATGGACATTACTTGTACATTAACACTCTATAACAGAACGTTCATTCTCCAGTCAGAGTAAAAATGTACAATTCACCCATTCTCTAATGTGATTTACAGAACATCAAGACGTAATGACCAAAACTGTAGACTTAACATATACTAAGTCTTAGATTGCTCTTCCTTGGAATATTCCCCTTTCTCCAAGGTATGATGATTCTGAAGTGGGTATATCTGAGTTCAGGGAGTGTGAGAGGCATTGCTTCCTACATCGGGGGGATGCAGGGAAGCTTGCATCTCTGCAAAAACAGCTTTATAGGAGGAATCTGATGTTTAACACTTAAATTGTATCAGTCTTGTTGTGCTAGTTAATCTTCAGAAAAAAAAAATGTATAAGCAACTTAAATATAAATGCCAAATATATGATGGTTCACTCTTAGTTATATCAGTAACTCTGATGCAAGGATTTTCTCTTAATCAGCATAACATGCATTTAACTTTTAATGTAATAAAAATATTCCTACACGCTTAAAAGCACACTCTTGTGAGTTTTATAATGTTATTCCTAGATAACAGCTTTGCACCTCATCTTATTTATATAGCCATGTATTTATTTACTTATTTACATCTTTTATTTTATTTGTTGAATAGTTTAACTCACTAGGCACAAATGACCCTTTTCTTGAGTTAGCTGGTGACAGTAGACTGCAGGATGAACTTATTTAAAAGTCGTATCTTTATTAATTTGTACTAAACTGCTAGGAAGCTACTTATTACAAAAGACACAGTAAGCACACACATCTAATCAGGGGTAACCCAGATGCTGTGTCCTGGTAAATGATTCACCTGTCATTATACATTATATAATACAGTAAATAAGAGAAACAAACCCAGGGCTAATGGATGAATCATGCTAGCAGCTCATAGACGTAACTCCCTCTAGCATACTACCAGCAGTAATAATATATACTTGAGCATGGAGTTATTTACAGACATTACATTAATGTTAAAAGGATAAAACCTGGAAATAGAAAAACCTCCACAAGAGGTAAATTAAAGGAATGTCTGCAGTGATGTTTAGTGATTGATTTTTGACTTACCAACTAAGTTTGAATGTGTATGACCCAATGGGTAGTTTCAGGAGCTTGCAAAGTTGTATTCCATTTTGTATTCCACCTGTATCTCTATGTTTGCTTGTGTGTGTGTGTGTGTGTGTGTGTGTGTGTGTGTGTGTGTGTGTGTGTGTGTGTACGTGTCTAAAGGGAGATGTGCAACACTGGCATAGTAATACTGTTTAGAAAACTATTTAAAGGCATACTTTGACTTCATTACAGTATAACTATTTTGCCACTCCATAACAGAAATACAGTTTGAAGCAATGTATTCTTAAAGTAGTAAAAATAGTAGAAAGTGGTAACTCTTATGGCATTTGAATGTTTCACATAGATAGCAATAAGTAATTCCATATATTGTTGGTGTTGTTTCATGAGTACAGTTAGTAGCTCTGAGTCCAGATTTGAGCAACTGATGGGCAGCTGTTTTCCAGTTCCGGATAAGATATTAGTATGCTTTTTTTTTTGCATAATGTAGTAGCCTTCGAGTGGAGGCTGGAAATAGCAGTAGGCAGATAACCAATTACAGTTATTTTTATTTGATGTTCTATGCACACACAGTGCATCAGTGTATTGCATGTACATTCCAAGCCAGGGGGGGACATCCAGTGGGTTATAATGCAAAAGCTTGACCCTACAGTGTCACTGCCTCAGTGATCATGCCACTGGTGATGGAGCAATGTGGTGGCAAACCTTGCAAAAGGAAGACTGGAAAGAGTTTTAGTAATTTGCTATCAATCTGCTATCAAATTCAGTACGTTGCAACATTGTTTTCCTGTGTTTCACATCTGCTTATTATGAGAATGATGTAACTTTGCTATATAACAATAAATAAATGGATATTATTTACAGTATTGCCAGTTTCTTGTGATCTGTGGAATGTGGCTTGTGCTTTCCTTTGCTTAAGCTGTACAATTACGGTGTAGTGTTACAAGCAAACATGGACAGCCTATCCTTCTGTCAATAGGGATAAAAGAAAACTGTGATTAAATTGCCAGCATTATCATATACTTCATTTCTAATGGTACATCTCATTCCCTGACTAATATTCATTTATATCAAAGAAAGTCTACTCAGTACAGCAGTCTTAATACCACAGAAGTTAGCATGCTTGCCTTTGGTGCTGAAAGATCAGATGTCCCTGATGCCCTATGCAGCCTGACTGAAGAAACTCCAGCTGTACTCGGTTGCATACCGCTTACTCAGAGGTGATCTCTGCCTGACATACAAGGCCATGTCCAACCCAGTATTGATGGACATGCTCCACCTAAAAAAAAAACAAATCCCCGAGAGCCACACGCTCTAGGGATCTAAACCTCACCACAACGATAAATAGGACATGCTGGAGGGCTAGATTCCTGTCCCAGAGACTCCCCATGCTTTGGAACAGGATTCCAATTTACATTAGGCAGAGCCCCTCACTAACACTCTTCAAGAGAAACCTTGACGAGTGGATGGGAAACAGAAAATTTACCCCAGAAATCACTGCAGTGGCTCTGCTGGACAGAGGCGCAGGGAACTAATGGCTCTGCTGGACAGAGGCACAGGGAACTAATCTAAGGGGGCCGCGAAAGCCAACACATTCTGGCTAGGCTTATAGATGTCCTCGAGCAGATAGCCAAGTACTTACCTATGAACCTATGTCTGTTAGTTTGATTAGATGAATTATCAAATACTCACACTGTAGTGCAGTATTCATGAGTGGGCCACTCTTCACATTTATTATTAATCTCAGGCCCCATCTGCATAGCTGGATGTAAAATATCCCACTGCACTTATTGAAAAGTGGTTAGTACCACACCTCTCAACGGTACAGATTTTCGCAGAATGTCCAGATTTTTGCCTCATATATTTGGTCTCTTTCTCATAAAATCTGTGACATTCTGACAAATCATGGAGGACTGAAGTCACTAAAAATGACCACATAATGACATATATTTGAGTTTCAGACTTCATTTTCTTCAAAAAAATGCATGATAACATAAATCCTGTTATTCTAGCAGCTTTCTAAGTTTATAAGAGAAATATTTAAAATCTGTCCCTATTTTTGGGGCTTTGTTCCCCCATTACTTTAGGCTTTGTCCAGATTTCTAGTGTTAAGAGGTTGAGAGGTATGGTTAGTACCTTTGCCAAACTTTCTTAGTCAGTAAGAATATCCCATCAGGTCTACCCAAAAACATGACCATTGATCTAATGGAACTAATGCAGTGAATGAAGTGTAAATAAATAAAAATGCCCATTTTTTAAGTGGACATGCTGCTTCAGAAGATGCAGATTGAATAAGTTAATGCCAATTATTTTTCAGGCCTGTGTCACTAATCATGCTTATTACTTCGCAGCAGAACTTGAGATAAATTCTGCATCTATTTCATGTATGCTGCATTTTGACAGATGGATGTAAGCTTCCATTAAGCTTTCATGTAAGATTAAGGCAAATATGAACATCAGATGTCTACAGCAGATTTCTAACGACAGCATTTGAACATCTGATTTGGCTTAGCAATATCATGGTGAGCAATGAGTCGCCTGTCTTGTTTTAGTCATCTACCACTAGTTTATAAATAGATGTTTTCTCATAAATGACAATAATTGCTACATTGCATATGTAGTTACTCTTGAACAAATTAAATAAAAGTATAGTTTGTTTTCCTATAGATATTTTCTACCCTAGTAGACAATATGCAAATAAAAAGATATTCATTAAAATGGTTTATATGTACACAGGTGTGCACTTAAATTTATGTTCTGCACTTGCATGGTACACAGAACATTTGATTTCAGTTTACCATGCACCATTGCTTCGTTTCAAATGTATCATTTAAATGTCTAGCTTTCTTGTCTTAAATTAGTGAGAATGCATGTATCAAGTAATACAGATATTATCTTTATGACCGCATGCATTTCAAGAAAGCAACATTACTCATATTTTATGAAGAAACTCATTTTAAGCTTACACAAATGCTGCCTATAGTTTATATAATTCAGAGAAAAAGAAATGTTAACAATTATTTTGACAAACAAAAAAAGTGCAATGCTTTTTTTGTGATGTACATAGTTAAATTGTAGGAAACAGAATTTCAAATTATCAGTTTTGTAGCAACTGAACAACACAGATTTTGTCTGTGAAATGGTAAAGAAGTTCATATTTCTTTCAGCAGCTGTGTATTAAATCTCCACAGTTTTAAACTGTCAACAAATTCAAAATTATGGAAGTGCATTTTATTTCTTTCTTTTTAATTAAAATAATTTATATAAATGTAAAACATATTTCTATTAAATGTACTCTTTGCATTTGCATAGCTGCAGGGTAGATCCTGACTTTGATGATGCATTGCCATTCGGTCTTCCCAGTTCCTGAAAGCATACAGACTTTTTGTGTATATGTGCACATAAATTAATGCCTGCTCTCATGCGAGCGTGCACGCAGGTCTGCATGTGTGTGTTTTCAGAAGACTGACTGATCTTCAGAAGGCTGTATTTTAAACCAAGAGGAATGAGGGGGGAATAATTTCTCAAACAATAGAAACTAAAAATACAGCTTTTCCTTTCCTGATTCATTAGTTTTAAATAGGCTGAGAATTTATTTTTATATTGTCAGCTGAGCAAATACATAAAAAACAAATCCACCCATACAAATTCATTATATGTAAGTGTAGTCTCTCAAAGACAAGTGAGCTTTTAATAGTACAAAGATTTACATGGCAATGCAGTACAGATATTCGAGATTGCATTTCACTGCCAGACCCTCAGTGACAGTGACACTGTTTGGGGTCACAGAGGTATCATTTGTGTGCATTAAGGACAAATATCAGGATTTTATTTCAAAATGTAATGTGGGGACTGCTGCCATGAACACTTCTATTGCTTCCAGGCAGGAGAGCTATTTTATTTGTGTGTTGAACCCAACACCTTTCCAGAGTTTTGATTATTACCATGTGAGAGAACACAGAGAGTTCCTTTGTTAGGAACTGTTAAAAGGAGGAGTGTTGAAAAGGTGACAAACGCCATTACTATTTCATGCATACTAAAGTTAACAAACTCATTTCCAAAAGTGCAGTGACAAATTTCTGACTCATTTTCTTTCAAAATGTGTCCGAATTTCCTCTTGGAATAAGTTTTTGGCCCCTTGTAATTTTTTGCAATCTTTTATTATGCTTCTAGAATTCAAAAGTGATCAGACACTTTTATTTTTTTGTTTATATCTAACAAAGATGAAATATACTCTAGTTCTTTACTAAACAGACACAGAAGATGATTGTCTGCATAGCATAAAGTAAGGAAAATAATAATAGAATACAGAATACTGAATGAGGGCTTAAGATTGAATTCAAACCCCATTGCAGCTCGAAGCTTGTGTACATCATAGATATGAAGTTTTGTTCAATGGGAACTATGTTTCTTCCCCAAACACACACAATAATACTTTGAGGAATATTTCAGCATTTTAAATCAGTTAATATCTACTTTAGAAATACTTATGACTGCTAAGACAATTTTGTAAAATGTAAAACAAATGATGCATGATGCCTAATTTAGGTAGAAGGAGCTTATGTTGCAGTTGTGGATATCAGCAGCAGGATTTGTTAAAGGTTATATACTTTATTCTGTATATAACCAAAATATTAGGAAATGCAGTTTACTGAGGATTCATAATGACTTTTTTGTAAAAAATCTTTTCATTGATTTAATAAAATTAGAGCACAGAAACTAAATAAAAGGGAATGGCTACATAAGATATTAGAGAGGAAAAGGGTGGCATAATATAGACACAATAATAATATTAAGTTAATTATTTGAAGCATGAGCTATACTCACCTGCACTTACTCTGTTACCGTTTAAGTATTACCATTTGTTTGATTCAGAAAAAGCGGAGTAATTTAGCAAGTAATCAAATACTGGGTATCCATACTGTTTGTTACCCAAGGTGATCAGCACCCAGGATGACAAACTGAAATGATCCCTGGTGACCTGTTACAGCGACCAGATTCAGAGAAGAATGATAACGTTAAGTGTAGCATTTTCCTCACTTTCACTCTCTTTGCTGGGTTTTGTAGTGACAGAGCTGATATATATATATATATATATGCAAAAAAGGTATGGAGACAGGCACACTATTAAAAATTCCACAAGTCTGTTTATTATTCCAGTTCCACAAAAATGTACTGTGTAAGCGCTTTTATAAAAAATTACTTCCTCAGACACATGATGTCTCCATACCTTGGGATTTTTTCTGATATATATATATATATATATATATATATATATATATATATATATATATATATATATATAGATATATAGATATATATATATATATATATATATATATATATATATATATATCTCCAAATATTAGAATGTATACTGTACTGGAGCAGTAAAATATTACCTCAGGAAAAGTACAGTTGTGTAAATTCTTACCACAGCAGTAGAAGTCCTTCCCTTCACCGCTGCAGTATTCCTTACTAATGACGATTCCATGCCATGAAGCCCTCTGTCAGGCCAGTTTACAAAAGTTTACTGTTGCTTTAAGGTATGCTGAACGTCACCTGCACACTCCCTGCATTAAGTAGGGTATAAAAGTGAGACTCAGGCGTAGCATCCTCAGAACAGATTGCCCCAGTAGAAACTGCAGTCCAAGGAAAACCAAGGTGAATCTGCACAGCCAGGAAGCGAAAAAGGCCAGGGGGATGGAGGAAGAGAGTGAATACTGCAGCAATGAAGGCAAGGACATCTACCGTTATGGTAAGATTTTACACAACTGTACTATGTCCTTACATTCACCGCTGCAGTATTCTTTAGAAATAGGAGAGTGCAAAAGCTCAAGAAGAAACCTGGGAGGAAGAAGCAACAGAGCCCTGGCGGCAGCAAAACCAGTCCTAGCTCTGGAGATACCATCCAACTGGTAATGTTTGGTAAAGGTATGCACAGAAGTCTAGGTAGCAGCTTCAAGAATAGAAGTAGCATCTAAGCCTTTGAAAAAAAGCACCAGAAGAAGCCACAACTCTAGTAGAATGAACTTTTATAGAAGAAGGAAGGCTCTTGCTGTGAAAAGTGTAACAAAAGGAAATAGCCTTTGAAATCCAAGTGGAAAAAGTTTGCTTGGAAACAGCCAAACCTAAAGGCCTAGGATGAAAGGAAACAAATAACTGGTCAGACTTCCTGATAGCTTTAGTTTTATCCAAATAAAATCTGAGCTGTCTATGCACATCTAAGGTATGTTGTACCCTCTCACTGTCAGATTGGGGAGAGGGAAAAAAGTAGGCAAATTAACAGACTAAGTGACAACTCATTAACCACCTTGGGCATGAAAGAAGAATTAGTATGCAAGGGCACCCTGTCCTCATGAAATATCAAAAAAGGTAGACAAGACATAAGGGCTTGCAACTCAGACACCCATCTGGCAGAAGTAAGAGCTAACAAAAGAACTGTTTTCCAAGAACAATGTTGCAAGGAAGCTGAAACAGCAGGCTCAAAAGGAGCTTGAGGCAATTTTTCCAGAACAAAATTAAGATCCCGGGAAGGAGGAGCAGGCTTCCTGGGAGGTCTAATATTAAGGTTACCTTTAAGATATTGCTTAGCCTCAAATCTAGAAACCAACTGGGGGGTTAAAGGCAGACAAGCAGCAAGAGCTGGTAAGTGGGCCTTAGAAGAATAGGCCAAACAAGCATTGAACAACTTACACAAATAAGAAAGAACCAAAGGAACATCCACAGAAAGTGGGTCCAGGTCATGAGAAAGACACCAAATAGAAAACCTCTTCCATTTAGAAAAGTAGGATTTCCTAGTAGTAAGTTTCCTGGCCTCCTGCAGGACCTGCAGCAAGTCCTCAGAGAAAAGGTGTCTATGAGGAATCAAAACCCTATCATCCACAAAGTCAGTTGAAGTATGGGATGAGAAACCCCTCATCTTGTGTGAGGAGATCCACCCTGTGAGGTAGCTTGTGATGATTGCCCTTGGTGAGATGCAGAAGTAGAGGGAAGCAGTGCTGTTGTGGCCAAAAGGGAGTCACCAACAAGATTTTGGGAGCATCCTGTTGAACCTTGAACAGGACTCTCGGAATGAGAGGAAGGGAGAGAATGCATAAAGAAACATCCCCTTCCAAGAAAATGAGAGGGCATCCACCTTCCATACCAGAGGACCTGGAACTCTGGCACAAAACAGAGGAAGGTGTCTGTTCAGAGGGGAAGCAAAGAAATCTACTTGAGGAGTACCCCACTGATGGATAATGTCCAGAAACACATCCCTGTGAAGCATCCATTCATGAGATTGAGGGAAGGACCAGGTCAGATTGTCTGCCACAACGTTCCGATCTGAAGGGATGTAAACTGCCTGAAGAGTCACACGATATTGGATAGCCAGATAGCTGAAAAAGATGCATCAAATGTGCAATGAGCGAATATACACTGACATTCGCTCATTGCAGATTCAGCATTGTGGGTGCGGAGTGCACTATAGTGGGGATCGGGAAATGGATCCCTCCCCCACTGTAGTGCGACCTCGGAGTTAGAATATTAAAGTAGGGGGGTGCAGGAGGGCTTCCCTCCCTGCATTACAGTGAGTGTTCAACATCTGAGTTCAAAACTCAGTGAATCTGCTGTTTGATTTGCTGAGTTTCGAAATTCAGAGATGTTTGACAGTCTGGATTCGGCTTTACGTTTACCCAACTGGCTGTTCGTAATGCCGACTTTCAATGTTTCAAAGGTAAACCTAGCCAGATCCCGTACCAGAAGTGTCAGCAGGCAAGGACAGTAGGATCTTGTACCACTCTGTTTGTTGACATACCACATGACAGTGGTATTGTCCATGAATACCTTGAGAGGTCCTGCAGAGAAGAGAGGATGAAAGGCCTGAAGAGCCAGCATAAGAGCCCTCCTCTCTTTGATGTTGATGTGCTCCTTCTGCTGCCGAGGTGACCACATTCCATAAACCCTCAGGGAGATAAACCTTGCACCCCATCCCACATCTGAAGCATCTGTGAACAGATCCTGAGAGGGAAGCAGAGGCTGAAATGGGAGCCCTGGATTCAGAGACAACTGCTGAATGCACCACAGAAGTTCCACCTTGAGACACAGGAGAAGAGGAACAGGAAAGTCTAGAGGATACGCATGCTGAAGCCACACCGACTTCAGAAACCACTGGAACTTCCTTATGTGGAGCCTAACCAGAGGAAGCATTGGAATGGTGGAAGCCATGAACCCCAGAGCTCTCAGAAACTCCCTGGCTGAAAAGGAGGCCAGGGGAAGAAGAGTTTGAAAGAAAGAAATGAGAGTTAATGCCTTTAGAGGAGGCAGGGATTCCAGTATTGGCACCATTTGAAACCTGCAACCCAGAAAGACATGATCCTGAGAAGGAGTCAGGGAAGACTTGTTGAAGTTTATTGTGAACCCCAGGCTCTGAAGAAGAGAAATGGTAAAATGAAGATTTTGAAAAAAAGCAGCTCTGAAGAAGATGACTGAATTAGCAGGTTGTCCAAATAAGGAAAGATTTGGATACTTTGAAGCCTGCAAATGGTAATCACAGGAGCAAGGCATTTGGTGCACACCCTTGGGGCAGTAGAATGGCCAAAGGGTAAAGCGCAGAACTGAAAATGCCAGGAAGCAACAGAGAAATGCAAAAATCTCCTGAAAAGAGGATGGATCAGAATATGGAGATAAGCATCCTTGAGGTCCAGATACACCAGAAAGGCCTGAGGTAGCAAGAGAGAAAAAAATGGACTGAAAAGACAACATCCAAAAGGAAGGCACCTTCAGAAAAGTGTTTAGATGGGAGAGGTCTAGGATAGGTCTCCAAGTACCTTCTTTTATGGGCACTAGAAACATTCTTGAATAAAACCCTTTCCCCCTTTGGGACACAGGCACTTCTTGAATAGTAGCCTGAGACAAGAGGTCCCAAAGAACCTCTGGGGAAAAAATGCTGTTCCCAAGGAGGCTGAGGAATGCCCATAAAAGGAGGATGGGAAATCCAGCCTATGAAGTACCCTTGACAAATGATTGACAAAGCACAAAAATCCTGGGTGATCCAGAGCCAAACAGGAAGAGAAAGAGAAAAGCAAACAGACAGAGGAATGTGGCTGGGAATGAGTGGATAGTCAGACAGTACCAGGTTTTTATTTTCAGGAAAGGAAGGCTTAAGAATCCTTGCAGTCTGAGTGGCCTTAGCAGGAGGAGTCCATTTGCTACTATTTTTACCTTTAGAAGGAGGGCGAGACTGCCTACAAACAAAGGCTGGCTTAGAAGGGTAGGTTCATTGAAATTTAGGCACAGGAGAAGCAAAGACATGCTTAAGCTCCTGTAAAGCCTTCCCCTTGTCATGAAGAGACTTAAATAAACCAGCAGCTGCTTCACCAAGCAAAAGAGTATTATCCAGAGGAGCATCCAGCAACTTAGCCTTAATATCATCAGGCAAAGGTTGAAGCTGAAGCCATGAATATCTCTTCAGAACTGACCCAGAAGCAGCAGCCCTTGAAGAGGCATCTGCAGCATTATAACTACATTTGATAGAATGATGAACTACCTGAGAGGAAGTCCCAATCAAGGAAAGAGCAGAAAATTTACCCCCAGAGTCTGGAAGATCAGAAAGAAGC
This sequence comes from Protopterus annectens, assembly GCF_019279795.1. Classification (NCBI taxonomy): domain Eukaryota; kingdom Metazoa; phylum Chordata; order Ceratodontiformes; family Protopteridae; genus Protopterus; species Protopterus annectens. The sequence goes on from NC_056741.1 coordinate 1,034,078,035, forward strand.
TGACAGGCCTGAGAAAGAGGATCCATGACATACATAGAGATATGGGTCTGATAATTAATAGCCCTAAAAGCTAGGGTAGATAAAGTATATACTTTCTTACCCAGCCTATCCATGGTCCTACTGTCAATGTCAGAAGGCAGTAACTTGGATGAAGGAAGCAGTTGATATGGCTTATCAGAAGCTACAGACACCATGAGTCATCAGCAGCAGGCATTTAAGCAAAAAGAAACAATTCTCAGGCACTCTGTAAAACCTATCAGACTTCCCAGGAGCAGGGGGCAGAAAATCTGGCACTTTAGAGGCAGTGGAAAAAAAACATCCATTAAACCAGGCAAGACAGGAGGAATGGCCACATGTTTAGGAGATTCCATTTGCAGTAACTCATAGTACCTCTTATGGATGTCTGAAACCTGGGCACAATGCAACTTAAAAAAGTCCATCATCCTAGAGATTGTGTCCCCAAAGTAAATTTCCTCAGGGGGGTTATCAAGAGTATGAGAATCCTCCTCCTCAGACCCATAGTCTAAAGGAGAAGGAATCTGGGCAGAATAAGCAAGAGAGTCATCATCAGAATCCACCAAGAATGGAATTCTCTTGGCCTTTTAGGGGAAGAGACAGACTAAGGAGGAGCAGGAACTGAAACCCCTTGAGGAGGCCACACCAACAGTAAAGCATTAAATAACTCCCAAGTAAAGGCCTGTCACTCACTTTGCTGATCCCTAGGAGCAGAAGAAACATGGTTGGTTTTCTGTTTCTTCTTCAAAGGGAGAGCCGTCCTGGAAACCTGAGAAGGCCCAGACTCAGGACGGCATTCCATAACTGCACTAGGAGCTTCTTCTTTAAAGGGAAACTGCAGAACCCCACCAGACCTCTCAGAAACAATAAACAAAAATAAAGTCTAAGGCTGTAGGAAGCATCCACTGAAATGAAATGCAATAAAAATGCTCTTTATTTTCCATAGTTTCACATAGAAGACATTAACGTTCACAATGGCACATACGTTTTTGTCTGTAAAAAGACTTCATCCAGTAAGCTTCCTGTGTTCTCTCCCTAAATTTATAGAAGTAGCAATTAAAAAAACACCAATAAAATGCTTGGAGTGAAAAACAAAGATTGCTAGTTGCTTAGTACTGTTGTTTAAAACCTTGTTCAAACACTGAAACAACAGCCAAAACTACTTTTTAAAAGCTTACTTATACATTAAAATATTGACAAATAACACTATCAGTAAAAACATTGAAAAGTGCATCATAACCATTGAATGTATGTATATATAAAAGATGTTTAAATATATGTAAAAGAATATATAAAAATATACTTATTTAATTTCCTTAAAACCATAATAAAATGTCTCCCTCAAATGGTTAAAATAGAAACAGTCAACCGTGGTTCCCTCTGAATGCCCAAAATGAATGCCTGCAAAGCCTCATCGGACGTGCTGCCTGCCAGATCCTCACTGGTCTCCAACCCAGACATGGTAGAAGAATCTGGCAAAACAACTGGGTGAGCCTCTGGGTGCATAATAACCTCAGGAGAAACTCCCAGAAGAGGCTGAACAGTGGAAGATTCTGGTCTTACCTTATGCACCTTCTTCTTCCCAGATGGCTGACCTTAGGAGCAGGAAGTTCCATCCATAGTACCTGCAGCAAGAAGCTTAAGTCACTGGTTCTCAAGGTACAAGTAAAGGGAAGAAAGTCTACTATGAGCAGTTTTGGGGACAAATTGAACAAGACGTATGGTCGTGAGCAATACCAGGGCAAAAAAGACACATTGTGGCGGTCTTTATGGGGAAATCAGTCTCCCACACTAGCATTTACACCTTCTGGATGACATTAACTCCAAACAGCACTAAACAAACAGAAAAAGTAGCCAAAAACTGAACTGGATAATTATATGCAACTGTGAGGACTCCAACAAACAGGACTAATAAACAGAAAAATGGTAAAAAACAAAACAAAAAAAACGGATGTATGCAACGATTAAAACAGCATTCAGACTGGTGGCAAAGAAGTTCTGAGGATGGTATGCCTGAATGTCACCTTTATGCCCTACCTTACACGGAGTGTGCAGGTGACATTTAGAGTACCTTAAAGGAATGGTAAACTTTTGTAAACTGGCCAGATGGAGGGCTTCACTGCAGGGAATCCCCATTAGTAAGGAATAATGTAGCAGTGAATGTAAGGACATCAATTATTATGGGTGACTTCAATGTAGACTGGTTTGACTGCGACTTCACAAATCCTAAAAACTGCATTAACCTGCACAGCTTCACACAACACATCCAGTCACCCACTAGGATTAATAACCCATCCAGCAAACACTCCTCTCTAGACTGGATATTAACAAATAGGTCAGCCCTCTACTCCTACACTGGCTGTCTACCAGACAGTCTCAGTGACCACTTCCCAACTTATTTACTTTGGAAATGAGCTAACCCATCTAAAAAAACTACATTTAAACTGATAAGAAACAAAAAACACCTGAACCCCAACTACCTTATCGATATACTTAAACATTGTATCTAGACACCACTGAAATTACTACCCCTAAAGGAAGCAATTGATTACTTCAACTCTACCTTCCTGTCTATACTAAACTCTCAAGCCCCTAGTCGAAAAATACAGGTGAAATCAAACTATGCCCCATGGCTAACAAAAGAAACACAATCACTACTTAAATCTAGAGACAAGGTTTGGGCAATCTGGAGCAAAACAAAGTCCTAACCCACCCTACAAACCTCCTGGGAACTTAGAAATAAAGGAAAGTGGCAAATTAAGCAAGACAAAATAAATTACTACTCGGAAATCCAATTAAAATACAGCAATAGCCCACAGAAATTCTGGACAGGTATAAACAATATACTTCTTCCAGGCAAAATCAGTACACCCCCACTCACCATTACTAATAATCAGACAACATTGTTACTCTTTACTGAAACTATTTTAGGTTTGTCCAACAATCAAACCCCCTCACCTATTCAAACTAGCACTGCCTACTCCAATACTAAAACCACCTTCGCACTGCAACCTGTAGCTACAGAGATGATCAAAAAACTTGTTAAAAAACTAAAACCCACGACTTTAGCTGCAGACAACTTACCTGCTGATTTCTTCAAACTAACAGCAGATGGTATCCTGTATCAGTTCTTATCAATAGATCCAAAGCAGAACAATAAGTCCCTCCCATTTGGAAAACCTCTTATGTAATACCCCTACATAAAGGTGGCTCATCAACAGATCTTTCCAACTACCACCTGATCCCAATATTATCACCACTGTCTAAAATACTGGAGAGGGTCATTTACATGCAAGTTACTAATTACCTACATACTAACAAACTTTAAACAACACTCAGCATGGCTTTCGATCATACCACAGCACATCAACTGCTCTAATGCAATTTACCAATACTGTTAACTATCAGAGGAGCAACAGTAATTATGTATCCTCTATCTTCCTGGCCCTATCAAAAGCCTTTGATATGGTTTCTCATAGTAAACTACTAAATTTTCTCTCCAAACTAAATTTTTGCCAATCTACCCTCGCCTGGTTCCAGGATTACCTTACTGGATGCCAGCAAGCAGTTCCTTGGCAACAGACTTTGTCACCCCTTCTACCAGTGACTATAGGTGTCCCTCAAGACTCTTAGGCTCACTACTATTTTCAATATTTACAAATAACCTCCACACGTCAACCCCACAAGCCTCTCTCATTCAATATGTAGATGATTTGACAATGATATGTGCTGCTTCCTCTGTTCAACGGCTTCAAAACCTAACAAAATAATCATTTCTAGCAGTTGAGACCTGGCTTACAAACTCTCAATTAATTTTAAACCCCAAAAAAACAAACTACATGGTGCAGTAGTACAGTGGTTAATGCTGTCACCTCACAGCAAGAGGTTCTTTGGTTCAGTTCTCAGCTGGGGTGACTCCTGAGTGGAGTCTGCATGTCCTCCCTGCATTCATGTGGGTTTCCTCTGGGTGCTGTGGTTTCCTCCCACATTACAAACACGTGTCTGGAGTGTTTCTCCCTGGACTTCTGCTGAAAACTGTCTCATTCCAAGACGGACTTTCATGGTAAACAAATGTTAAATAAATAAACGTATGGTTTTCCAACCCACTAAATCAGCCCCACCCACTAACACTTTTAACATTGTATCACTAAATAATGCCATCATCAGCACACACCAAACTTTTAGGAGTCGAAACTGATTGCAACTTACAATTTGATCTTCATATTTCCCAAACAGTAAAAAGTACACAAAAAACTTGGAACATTGTTTAGGAACAAACACTACCTGACTAAAAATATTAAAACTACCATTGCCCAATCTCACTTAATCTCCACACTGCTGTACGCAGATCCCATACTCACAAATCTAAAAAAAATCTGAGCTAGCAAAACTTGAATCTTGTTATAGCAAAACGGCCAGATATGCTACAAACATACGAGTTATAGATCACCATTGTATAGCACTCAACCAACGCAACTGGCTGGTGCTTCCCTATCACTTTCACTACATCCAGTTAACTATGGCCTATAAAATACTCCATGAACCTGAGAAAATACCTGCCCTACAAGTATTTCTTCAACCATATGCCACTAACAGAACCCTGGGGTCCACTAACAAACACCACATAAAAATCAATATAACTAAAAACCAAGCTGGATATTCCCTCTTCTCAAATTATATAGGTAAAATCTGAATGCACTACCAGGAAACATTACAATGGTTACATCACTAGCCCAGTTTAAAACAATACTAAAAACCCACTTATTCAATAAATGGCTGTGTCTTTGCTCTGCACCAGACTAACCTCTCTCTCTGATTATGCTACTACTTTGTTTCACTTACTGACTTATCCATCCCCTCTGTCTAGTCAGTTGACTATGTCTCTCTGCAAACTAACACTCCATAGTAGTATAACATTGTAGAGCCGATGGCATATTAAGACTTGACAATTCCATTTCTCAGTAAACTGGGTTCAGAATTTGTGTAATTGTCATATGGGTCTCTCTATTTTCGTGTACAGACAGTTTTAATGATGCAGTGTCTGTCTACTTATTGTTAATTTTCTGATTCTATCGGTTAGGTTAAGAATTACTGTGTATTAGCCAAACTTTGATATTCTTTAACTGGGCGGCCACAGTGGTGCAGCGGTTAGCATTGCCACCTCACTGCAAGAGGTTCTCCAGTTCGATCCTTGTCTGGGGTGCCTTCTGATTGAAGTCTGCATGTCCTCCCTGTGGTTGCGTGGGTTTCCTCCAGGTGCTCTGGTTTCCTCCCAAAGACATGCTGTAGGTGGATTGGACACACTAAATTGGCCCTAGGTGTGAGTGCATGCATGTGTGTGCCTTCTGTGGAAGGTTGGGTGCCATGCTGGCAACTTGACACTGTAAAACTCCACTGCCAATCATGAGTGGATGGTGATCTTCTGTGGTGACCCCTAACCGGGAAAAAGCCGAAAGAAGAAGATATTCTTTAACTGGTCTGTATGTATAACTGCTTGTCCAAACTGTATCTGGATTGTATTTTAACTTCTCTGCCCCATATATTCTACTTATACATTCTATTTCTGTATGTTTCAGTGTTAAGGTTTTCTCCCTGGGCCTCCAGTGAAAAAAGACATGTGTCCAGTCGGACTTTCCCGGTAAACAAATGTAAAATAAACTATATATATATATATATATATATATATATATGTATATATCCATGTGTGTGTGTGTGTGTATGTATATGCATTTATATTTATATATGAAAGCGCACATGTATACACACACACACACACACACACACACACACACACACACACACACACACACACACACACACACAAATGAAACATTAGATTTCACTACATTGCCAACCAACTACATCGGCATATACTACATTGACCACAAATGGTCAAAACTCAATAAATCAAAAAAAAAGTTTTATGCAGCGGGTAAGCCCTCCTGCACCCCCATACCCCCTGCTAATTATATTTACCAACTTTGAGATTGCAAAATAATGGGGGAAAAGCAGAATCCTATTCCTGTGTATTGCCCCCCCCCCCCCCCACACACACACACACCCAAAGCAAATGCTGTTATCCTGCAGTTCAATAAAACAGGCTTCCTTCATAAACATTCAATAAACTAAAACACATCTCAAACCATATTGACACCCTTTATCAAACACAATATTCTGCATGGAACAAATTCCACCACTAGTGATGGGTACCACAACACTTAAACTTGTCTGGGGCTGCATGGGAGCTTACCCCTGCAAAAAGAAATATTTTTAGTATTTTGCAACAATTGGAGTGTCACTCGTTGGGCTAGGTTTTTGATTTTGTGGGACTGAATGATCACAAGTCAATCAAATGATTAATCATAATGGATGCCAAACACTGCTTTAGATAAAATAAACTTTTTGATTTGTTTTAAAAGAGATATTATTTAATTTTACCAGGGCCATAGCAACTTGAAAAACAAAAAAGAAAACCATGCAGTACAAAAATATTATTAATTTCAAATGACAAAATTGCTTGCTAAAATCTTATGTGAATCATTTGGAAAGTACATAGCAAAAAAATCACTCATGATGTTGATGTTTAAAGATTAGCCAATTTGTGGTTATCCTACAAGTACTTTGTTACATTATCTAAGACAATCTTTATTTGGCACAATCTGTTGGTTATTTTACTTGATACTGTTATGTACCAGAACTTGCTATAACCTGATGTTTTTTACATGTTCTTATTGGTGTCATTTCCATTGAGGTAGAACTCAGCACTTTTTATAGATAATGATTTTACAATTAAAGATAAGACTCACATCGGCTTGAGCTGGATTTGCCTTTTACACATATGGCAATCTTGAAAAGCTGAGAATAAAACATGACAAACATTTTCCTGTATAGAAAAGCTTTACATGGCATTCTTCTTCAACGATGCAAAATATATCAGTTATACATGCAGATCTAACAGCTGATATTGTAAGATAATACATGCAAATCTAACAGCTGATACTGCAGGCTACTTTTTTCATGAAGATAACTGTTCCTGAAATCATGAAATCTGCTGAGTTTTGACAGTTCTTATTACCCTGCTCAATCTTGATAGCACATCTTGGTGCAGATTCCAAAATATTGCAATATAGAGAGCACGTGGTCTCTACCATTCCAATCTCACTACTCTGTGCAGTCAAATCCAACCAACTCCCCCCGGATGATGTCATGCATGAGGGGTGAGATTTACTTACATGAATGTTTGACTATAAGCCCACTACAGAATGTAATTTTTTTTAGATAAATAATAAAATTAGCCATCTCTTGAAGATTTTGGGAATGGCTCACCGCTACTCACTAACATAAAGGCATATGGACCATGCTGGCCTACCTCTCAACTTCTTTGCTTATGAATTCTGAACAAAGTCAATAACAATTGGGAATAAAGATTTAAAATCAGGGGCATTTTTAAATATACCCAAATTCATTCAAATAAGTAGATCTTGCATTTTGTCATCAAGATGCATTTTTTGAGAAATAAAATACACTAATAAAACTTCTTCTACAGAACAAAACAGTTTCCAGAATCTTCTTTCACTTTAAAAGACCTAACCGAGAAACAAATCTGAACCAGAAGTTAAAACAGCATCTCTAACGTCAACCCGAAGATGTGTGAATGTAACGAGCTACAATATATAGCATCGGCCTGGGAAAGGTATATATAACCCCTTCAGCTCGGGCTAGCTAGAGAGTACTCATCTATTTTTGAACAATAAGAAGTATGGAACTATAATGCCTGGCTCCATCAAAAGACGGTAATCCTCGCTGATTTACCAGAAAATAAAACATTTTTGAGGGTCAGAGCAAAAATACAAGGCAAAAGCAGGGACAATTGAGAGGCATGCATTTAGGTCTTGGTTGACTTCAAGTACCAGCAGTACAGCTTTCTCTTTATGTGGAAGTCTTGGGATAAATTTTCTATATCCCATCCATAGAACCAAGTGGTGCTTGAATATGGACATGGATGAGCTTTGTTTTACATGGGTGGGTGAATCTTCTCTATAGCAGTGGTACCTTCTGCCAGGATTCATGTTGAGTCAATGAAGGTAATTTTGACAAACAGAAAAAAAAAAGAAAACTGTTCACTGAAATTACCTTCAAAGAACAACTCAACAGTTTTCTTTTTGCAGGGTGGCAAGCTCCCCTAATCCTCCATGTGGGGGGACACCCCCACATCTTCCCGGATTATATATGCCAACTCTGAGGTCACACAACAGTGGGAAAAACAACAAACTCCAGAGATGGTGAAAGTAATTTCAGTGAACAACACTCATTGTGTTTGTGTTCACTGAAATTATGTTTTATGAGATGATGTGCCCCCCATCTGTGACATATATGTGCCACTCCAAATCATTCTGTTGATGTTGAGGAAAAGGTTTATATCCATGGACCTGGTATTTCTGATGCCATATGACTTGCTGATGTATAATAGATCCATCAATATTGTGTCAGGCAGTGCCTTATATGCCAGACACATGTCACCTCCTAGCAGTATGTAGGATACCTAGTAAAGTGATAGGGCTTTGAGGTGGTCCATGTAGGACATATTGTTTAGGTCTTGCAACCTTCTAGTAAGGTATGTTTGTGAGCTTTCTAGTTGTTACATCTGTCCGGATAGATAAACGCATAAGAGGGCATTATACTCAGTGATTGGCCTAATGAGGGCTGAGTAAAGTAGGGTCAGTGACATCTCTAGATTTAGATGGAAGCTTGTTTATAAGCCGCACAATAAAGAAGGACTTTCTTATGACATTGGTCAAAAGTTAAGTCACTGTCCTCATAAGTTCTAAAATCCCAAACAGCAGGGTCAGCACTTAGGGGTGTATTTTCATTGTGGTGGGACCTCAGGGTAGATGACTTCCCAAAGGATATGATAATACATTTTTGACAATTAGTTTCAGTGCATGATTCTGGCACCAGTTATTTGTTTGAGACAAACCTTCCTGCAGGATGGATAGGTAATTTGGGGATTCAATGACAGCTCCTAGCTTGTAGTCATCTGCGAACTTAGCCAGCCGCAGCCTTTTGGTGTTGATTTTTGCTTAAGAGAAATAGATGTTAAACAGGCAGGTCCCAGGACTGAACCCTGGGGAAATCCATTGGTGACTGGTGTCTTTGTGGAGGTAACTTCTGCTATATTAAGTTGCTGTGCCCTATCTGTAAGCCAGTTGGCATTCCATCAGGTGATGTAGGGGCTTACTCCCAGTTTACCTTTTATACTATGCCTGAGTGGAAGACTATGTCAAAAGCTTTCACTAGGCTGTGATATGCCATGTGTGCACTATTTTATCTTCAGCCATTGCTGTGGTGACCTTTTCAAAAAAGTCCAAGTTTAATATGCATGACTTACCCTTGACAAACCCAAACTGAGATGATTCCAGTGTTTGCAGGTTCCCTGTGTCCTTATTGATTAGTTCTATGATAAGTCTTTCCATAACGTGCATTTGAGGTTGGTCAGATTTATGGGTCTGTAATTGCCTGTGTCTCTGGAAGGTTCTTCCTCATACAGGGGAATGACTGTAGCTGTTCTTCATTCACTTTATACTTTGTACAAAACCTGTATTGAAGCTGAAATTAAACATTATTAGGTGGATGTCCCTGCTTCATGCTACTTAAGATCCAGTCAGTGATATTGTCAGGAGTCAGGACCTATCAATGCAGAATTTTTAGCTTTTGGGGTTGCTTTTAATACTTGTTCTTGTGTGAGTGTTGAAGGTTAGTTGGTTTTAGGTATTAGTGAGAGATGGCAGTGAGAGAGTGGTAATGTTTGAGCGGCATTTCTCAGACAGTAGGTTTACTATATCTTCAACCTTAGTGCAACTGCATTCACAGTCAGCACAGTACATTACTGCATTGTATATCTGAGATTACAAACATAGCTAAAAAGGCCTTTTGATTGCCTTTGGCTTGGCTGGCTATTTTAGCTTTAAATTTGACTTCTGGATGGTTTGTTTATTTCACTGATAAGGGCTCTGCTATTCTGGGAATTACTCTTACTTTTGCTCAAATTTGTCTTCCTTTTATTGTAAGGTTTGATGATATTATGGTTCCACCACAAGATTTTGTTTCTCGGATTTGCTTGCACTTGTTCCTACAGGATACAGCATCATCTGTGCAGCTGCTTACATGTTAACACAGTGTGGCAGTGCTAATTTTCATGTATTCAGCAAAACTAATTGGGTTTAGTGGTGATCTAAAGCTTGCCAATGTATCACTCAGGAGTAGGTAGTTTGTTTTAAAGAAATTTGTAATGGTACCTTGGGTGGAAGGGCTCTCTAGGGCTTCACTTTTATTTTGAAGGAGATGATTCTATGGCCAAATCTAACATGTAATGAAGGAATGCAAGGGATGGCGCAAAATGCCCCTGTATTAGTAAGGACAAGTTCCAAGATGTTGTTCCCCATATGGGTATTGTAATTGTTCCAGGGCATTTGAATTGACAAAGTTAAGGAATCTCTGTGCTTGTGCACTAATGGTGGTATTGGCTTCACAATGTTGTTCATATCACCATGGAAAATGCTACTGGGTTTAATACTGAGTGATTCCAGTTTCTGTTGATAAGTGTTGTGGCTTTCTTGTGTCATAGAAGGAGTTCTATAGCTAACTAATATACGGTATGGGGCCCTTCTGATGGTTTAGTTCTATTCTTCCTTTTTCCACTTAATTAACTGTATGTATATTTGTTTTGTTAGATTTTATATATATATATATATATATATATATATATATATATATATATATATATAGTTTGTCAGATTTTCTATACTTATAAGAACAAATAAGAAAAAAAAAGCAGCCTAACAGCACCAAAGAGCCCATATATACTTACTCATAAATGCAAACCATTGTTATTTGTTGCATAACAAAACATTGTTTTGTTACATTATGGTGTAACTCGGGCTGAGCCTGTAATTGGTCATTGTCTGATCAGTGTTCTATCCTGGTAAACAAATTTAAATAAATACATAAAATAAATAATAACACTCGCTAGATATGCAGTTCAAGCTTGTAGTGGTAATGGGTCTGTAATTTCCATGGCCCATGGTGGGGCCATTCTTATGGAGGGGCATTATCACTATAGTGCTCCATAATTTGAAAAGAAATCCTATTGCTATCTTTCAGATAAACAATTTGAGGAGAGTTTAAACTAGGGCATGTTTGCCACTATTATTAAACTGCCAGCTAATTTGTCAAGTCACATGGAGGAGGGTGTTTTTGGTTTGATAGCACCTTCAAAACATGTTACTTGATGATAATAGGGTGTGCAAAGGATTTTGGAATATGTGATGTTTGAACAGATGTTTCAGGGTGAAGTTTGCAGTACATTTGTTTGCTGTGATATCAGTGAAGTCTGTTGAGTCAGAGTAGGCAGTGCCATTAAGGATAAGTTCTGAGCATTGTTGAGCATTGTCCCTTAGTTTCCTAATGTAGCTAAAGACGGACGGTCAGTTATCCTTTACTTCAGAAGCTAGCCTACATTCATGGGTTGCTTTATAAGTCCTAACAGCATTTTCACTTCCCTGGTAATATTTTTATACCATACTTGCTATGAGAAGTTTTAGATTTAGTGTATAATTTGAGGACTTTTTTATTGTATAGTTCATTTATATTAATGGATCATCAGGGTGGTTTAATTTTGAATTTGCCCATTGTATTTTGTTCTGTCTGGGACTGCTGATTTTGAGGATTTATCTATGTGTTATAAAGTGCCTTTGTGTGGTTGAATGCTCTGTCAGAATATGAGCTGGTGTTGTCATAGGTGAATTCTGATATTTAAAATTAAGTTTCCTTCTTAAAATTCCTTAAATTCAGAGATGCTGGTTTCAGGGACTTTGGAAGTGTTGAAGGCAGATCTCACAAGTTTATGATCTGACCTAAATGGTTAAGGAAAAACATGTAGAGGTTATAGGTGTGAGAATTAGATCTAGAATATTATATCCTCTGGTGGGTTTATTAACTATTTGTTCCAGTGGAATTTTTATTATTTCCAATAACTTGTTGCCATACCCTACAGTGGGGTATAGACATTCCAGGCAATCACAAGGTTGTTAAAATATCGAAAAGTAATGCAGTTTTTGTTAATTGTGAGTTTTTCAAAAGCTTTCTGGAATCTTTCATTATCATCTTAGGACAAGGAGGGTGTCATTCAGCATGTTATAAGCTGGTAGTCTGTCTTATTTATGGTGATAGGGAGTTATAGGAATTCTGTTAGTGGATCTCTGGGAACCTGTCTTGAAGTTATATGGTCTCTGACAAAAAGAGAGACACCACTACATGTACCACCAGACCTGAAGGCATAGGAGGTATAAAACTCAGGTATGGAAGTATGCGTTCATTACATTCAAACCAAGTCTCCATAATTACACAAAATAGATGTGTTCCAGATGCAAGACTGCATCAAGGTTAGCCAATTTGTAGTTGAGACTTCAGGCTTAGAGAAGGGACAACTTAATGTGGTCCATATTTGGGGTCTGATGAATGTGCTAGTTTAGACAGTCCATTAACTGCACTCTGCCTGAAAAAGGCACTATGGAGGTAGCAAAAGTTATAGCCTGCATGAGGAAACATTTGAATAAGAGATAAGGGCCATCAATTTCAAAGCAAGTTGTACTATCAATCATTTCTTCTCATTCTGACACATTCTGGATCCCCCTAGAATGACACCAACTATTCAACCAGTTGTTGAAGTTAAGAAACATTCCTTTGTGCCTCGGCATTATTCTTGGTAAATGAAGGATTCCACTCAGGACCACAGTTTTACCTGCATTTGTCACACGCATGGCAGGTTATACCATGTATCTCTGCATGTCCTTAGGGTTTTGCATCCAAGGTAATTAATTCTTACATGGATCACCACCATGGCATAATCATATTTGTCCTGAGATAGGGTATTTATTGCCTTTTTATTGTCAAAGATCCTGGTGCCAGAAAGGCAAGTGGCAATAACACTATCCTTATCTGTACATGTGAGTGGAAAATCTGTGTAAGTAACCCATATACCACCAATCACTAAGACATTTTTATTAGTAGAGTGTTTAGAAGTAAAAGACTGCAATCAATCTAACCCTTGATGCTTGGTGTTCCAGGTGTGTGCATGGAGTAGATGAGCTGGAGAATTTTCTCTCAGACTTGTTCTTACAAGTCCTAGGAGGCTTTGGTGGTCATTTATAATGCTCTCAGTGTATGAAACAATAGTGTGTTTTGATTTAGAATATGGTGGAGAATGAAGGTGTGGGTGTTGGATGCCCACTAGACATGGACTTGAGTTATTTGTGTTGTGAGAGTTTGTTATAAGTGAGAATAAGGCAGTTCCTACACTGTCTAAGGATACCAATTGCAATGAGACTAACACCAGAAGGGAAGCACTTTGTCTGAACTTCCATCAGGTCAGGTGTTTCAAGTAGATGAATATGTACATAGATAAGATAAAGCTAAGGGAAGACTAAGGTAGTAATACAGGAGAATATAACAATGGTAATGACAACAGAGTGACAAGCAGTCTTCCGCTGCTCCTAGTACAGCTAATGACAAGTCAGAGCAGCCGCTTGCAAATACATGTCATAGTACCACACACAGTGATACGGGGTCAAGCAAGCAACTGCCTACTGGGAAACAAGGACGTTTTAACAAGATACTTAGAAGGGAAACTCCAAACAAGTGTTCAATTACCTCTTTTCGGTAACAACTAAGGTTACACTGCATGAAGTGCAGATCAGCGCAAATCTGTACAATAAATGGCAAAAATAAAATAGCAAAGAACAATTGGATTCCAACTTATAGGTGAGCCAACGGTGCTCAGATATTCAGAAATGGAAACAATTAGCTTTCGATCACAAGATAACTGCTTCACTTTTTCCAAGATGGACATCAATACTTGATTAACAAAATGTCCCCAGATCGTATAAAAACACAGTAAAATGCAATAATAAAGCTCTCAGCTCAACCTGATTTAGTGGAATGTTAATGATTTTGCCTCATATCTTTGTCATTTTCTGGTAAATCACTGAGAATTGCAGCCAGTCAATAATACCAAATATTAGAATTTCATAATTCTTATTTTTCAGAAAATCCAGACTGATCTAAAATGTGCTGTTCTCTTAACTTTCTAAGTTAATTAGAATAACATTTAAAAATTGTTCATGATTTTGGGCCTTTGTGCCACATTATTTTTGACTTTGACATAAACAATGATATTGAGAGCTATGGCAGTAAGCATGTTAAAATGTTGTTTTCAAAAGTCAAATCAGAGCAAAATACAATGACTTGCATACCTCTCAACCGAATTACTCAGTAAATACCAGTTTCGAGGGCAAAATATTGAGGTGCCACGAATTCCCGCATGGCCCTTTTAATTTCCGAATTTCCTGATTTTTTTTTTTTTTTTTTTTGTTTTGTTTTTTAAACTCCTGACGTCATTATGTGCAGGGTGTGTGTGATGACAAGCTTATTTCCCCGGCTTGCTTCGGAGTACTCCTTCCCTCCAGGTAAAAAAAAAATATTTAAATGGTGCTTTCTTTATACTTGAAGCTTATTTACTTAAGTGCGTAGAAGCTTTTGTGCACTTTCTTTTTACTTTAAAAATCACTACAGAAACTGTTATGGGATGTCAGACAGGTTACTGAAACTATTCAAGTATGCTTTACTTATTTAAGTGCTAAGGGTTGCAGATTGCAGAAACTTATCTCAGTGCACTGTTTGAAACTCTAATAGCTGCAAAAACTGTTATTTTACATTTGTTTATCTGGACTTTCTGGACTAGATTCATCAGTCATTGCTAGGCTAGTTCAACACTGTCCAGATTTTCACAGAATGTCTCTAGTCTAAATTAAACATGCAGTGTATGTTTTATTTCAGATAAGGCAAACCTACTACCCGGAATCGGACATATTGTTTGAAGTGCTTTGGAGCTTATTATCTGTTAACCACTCTGTGTTTTTTGTTATCTACCAAGTGTGTACATATTTTCAAGAAATAAATGTTGTTTATATGTGCTTTTGTCCTTGACTATTTTAAGCCTTTCTTTTTATACCTTAACTACACAGTTTTTGAACTGTATGGGAGTTTATTAATTGAAGTTAGGATACAGATGAGTAGGACATACCATGGGAATGCTATTGCCCTCTAGCACTGTGAACAAATTCTGAGTACAGCTGATCTGTCAAGCTGTTTGTTAATAGTCTGGACAAACTGATCATCTGAACTGTTGTGAGTTATTGCAGCTATATATGAGCAGTGATCACCATGCTGTATCTTATGCCACATATTCATATGAGGAAGGACTGTAATTCCACTCACTGTATGAATACATCAGTACGGACTAATATCCTGGCTTTATGGTCTTTAAATGTTCCTTCAAGGTGCTTTCCCCAAAGTTGTACCTTGTAAAAAATAGATGCAGTCCTTTATTGTTTTCAGGAAATGTCATGTTGAGATATTTACTACCTAGTTGAAAAAGTTATAAAAAACAGAAGCTGGCCATCCCTAGTATCTGCAAGGTAAGATGGAGGCAGTGTTGTGTAATCAGGTTATGCCGCAGTCATTTCAAGGACTTGACTTTTTGTTTATTAGAAAGGGAGTAGAATAAATTACCTGTATAAAAGAAAGAAATTAAGAAGAATGTGGACATTTGCAGAATCAAGCAGTGCTTTCATTACTGGCCATGTAGCAACAGTTGGTGGATGAACATCTGAATCACACTGGCCTCGGTAACATAACTGTCCCCATAGGGAAAACAAATTATTTTTGCTGAAACATAGCTAACGGACACTGTCCAAACTGCAGAATTTAAAAACTGAGTAACCATTGCAAACATAATTCGAGTTCTAGAAGTGCTTTAATATTAAAAAGGGTAGCAGGATGGAATATGAGACAACATTTCAGTATGTACCCAATATGATACACCTGAATTCAGACCGCATATTATATCAATATTTTTTCTTGTTTAACTAGTCTAAACCCATGGTCACCCTTATGATAAGCAATGGATTAGCGGGGATAAGGAAACTGTGTTTGATGAGGGGAAGGGCAATCTGAATCTGACTACTATTTCACTATGGGGTCATAACAGTGTTACCTAAATTGCATTTTCCAGGATAATATTTTTACTTGTAGAAAGTCTTATATTTCAGACACTTTGAAATCTGCACTCCGGTGACTGACTCAGATACATTCATGTGCATGATGGCCATTTGTAATAGAAATTAATAGAATCTAGACAGCAAATAAAATCTAGCTTTTACTGATGACAATAATCTGCTTCAGGACAGGAAAACTAAGGGAAAAGAAAAGGTGTACAAAGATCATGAAAAGCCCAAGTAGAAATGGAGGGTATAGAAATAGTCTTGTATAATTCTGTTGCCTGAGAGTCATAAAGTGTGATTACTGCAAGTGCGAGAGTAAAGCATAGCTTCTTAACAGTAACAGCTCGGTGGAATGTGGCAGATAGGGTAGTCTGTGGAAGATGGAATAAAGGGATCAAAATAGAAGCAGTTATTTTTTATTTTTGTAAAAGAAAATTGTATTTTAGTTTTGCACAAGTTCAAATATTAATATAAATAAAACACTATTGTTCTGCTTATTTTGTGTTTCATGATCATATTCTGGTTGTCTGTTCTTCAGTTTGCATTTAAACATTGGTATCCCACAATTCCATTGGAATGGGTGGGGTTACATAATTATATATGCAATTTTTATGTTAATCAATGTACAGATTTGTACCTATTTTTCATGGGCCTTTGGCCAGATTTTTGATGTTTCCAGGTTGAGAGGTATGATGACCTTTCCTTTCTCAGTGCTTTACAGACTGAAAAAAATTGCCAAATATGGTCGGTTGTTTCAGTTAGGTAAAAACAAAAAAAAAAAGCAAATCAGATTTCACAATATTGATAAGCTAGCAGCACTCAGATACTTGGGATTGGCTGCAATTAAAATGATCAGACAGGTGGCCCAGGACACTTGTCAGCTTATTATTTACTTCACTGTGATTCTTCATGCCAATTTTGCCAAATCTGGTGTCTTCATCTCTCTGGATAAATACTACCTGAGATTGTTCAGTGTTGGTGTGATCATTTATGCATTTGAGAAAACAGTTTCTGAGTATTAATGTGTGACATATGCTGTTTGCAGGAGTAGGAGAATGATTAAACATAGCATCCACATATAATATCACACATATTCAAGCACTTGTATTCATATAATATGGCACTTTTTTAAAAATGATTTAAAAATTACTTAAAGTGCTTCATTGGTGTAGACTGCTGGGAATCTAGACAAGACATGTGAAAGGGTGGTGTCACACAGTGGTGCCTACTGCAAGCTGAAACTAGGAGATACAGATGCATCATAGTGCTCCAACAAGAGGGCATTCTTTTCTCCACCCCTCCAGGAGCCAGCTCAAGATCTCATGCTGGTAAATACCATCTACCCTAAACTGTTTTGAATGCAAGTCCATTTCATAACAAGCTGGGCATTATTTCAGATTTCTTCTGAATACCTGACCTTGTATTTGAAATCAAGACCTGTCTGGATGAAAATGTTATCCCCTCCCCCCCAAAGATGGCCGCTGTTCTGTAAGCACTGCTAACCAACAGCTCCTCTAACTAACTGGAATAAAATCAACCCAGAAGACAAACCAGGAATTATTTCAACATAATACTTTGAACTAACAACTCTAACCAACATTTAAAATAATACCAGCAAGAAAAAAAAAACCTGAAACAACAGCTAAACTACTAAGATTGAAACAGATTATCTGAAGCAAAGGAGGGAAATAAGGAGAGAAAGCCGTGTGCTTGGAAATCCTTTCATCCTGAAATACATATACATACCGAGATTTATCAATTCCACAAATGGCAAAAGATGACAAAAATATGGACATTGCTACAACTAAAACTAAACTCTCAGAATTATTATCGCGTGAGAAAGATCTAAACTCTAAAAGACAGAAAATAACAAAACAACAAGATATTCCTAAAATGGGAAACAGAGGTAAATCAGATCAACCTGCAAATCTGGATGACATCAAATCAGATTTACTTCCTATTCAAGATGCAATAAAAGAGCTTTCCATCCAACTACAAACATTTGGAAATACTTTCAATCAAATAATGGAAAGAATGGATAAATCAGTAGCTAAAATCACAGAGAATTAAGAAAAATACTGTTAATAACCAAAAAAACTGATGCATCCAAAACATTCAAGAAAAAATTACTGATCTAGAAGCAAGATCCAGGAGAAATAATATAATCATCAGAGGCATACCGGAAGTTATATCCCATAATGAACTGATCCCTTCTATTATCCAAATATTTGCTACTTTACTCAAAGAGCCAAAAACAGCCCAGCAAATGGTAATAGAAAGGGCACACAGAGCTTTGAGAGAATCTCAAGTATCAAGCAAACCAAGACCAGTATATGTCAAACTCCTAAACTTCCAGGATGTTAACACAGTTTTGCTAACTGCAAAAAAAAATGGTGGGTCCATCATATGGAATAATAATACAATATCACTTGCTCAAGATCTGCCCCTGCAAATTAGACAAGCTAGACAACTTCTCTCCCCCTACTATAAGTTTTTAATTGACAGAAGAATAAAATTTCAAATGAAATATCCAAATGCACTAATATTCCAAGTAGATGGAATTAAATACTCAGTCGCCAACCATAAAGAAGCCAAAAACACCTTTCTGGCCGTTTTTAAAAAGATTCCCGCCATAGAAAGCTAACTGCACTCACTGGAACGGCTTGCAGAGCTCTAGAAGTCAGCTGCAAACCCTGCGACCAGCCGGGGTCTTTTTTCTGCATTTGTTTTGATGTAGATTCATGCTGGGCCTCTGTTTCGAGTAGCGTGACCCTGATATCTCCTCTACAGGCCACGAGGAACAAATCAGGAAGCACAAGACACTTCCGCCCTGCTAATTCTCCCACGTATGGAACTGAAAAGACTTTTACTAACTCCCAGATGAGTAATTGCAGAGAAGGCACTTCCGGAAGTCCGATCCAGATAAGGGTCCCCCTACGAGCAGCTAAGCAGTCAGCTTAGATGACCTGATGCTTCGTGAAGGCTCTGAGCAAAGGTGGATGGAAGAGGAGGGGAGGTGAAGGAAGAAGAAGGGAAAAGAAAGAAAATAACAGTATACATAGTTAAAAACACTTTAAACGAACATTCCCTTTTCCTTTTTTTTTTCTCTCTCTTCCTTGTATTTTAATGTCTGGAAATAACTTTATATTGATTAGACATACAATGAAGAACTAACAACAGAAAATAACTGAATAGGCATAAAACAACAGGAAAAAAAATATAAAATCAGTAGTTTCCTCACATACACATCATAAGGCAAATACTATATGAAGAATAAGGCACTTCCAAAAAGTTATCTGTCCCAACATATTTACTGCTTATATTATACCAACCAAAAAGAGTACTCTTTTTTTATAGTGATACAAGTGTTAAACAATTAACAAAATGATCATGCAGTTAACTTGTTACATGCTAGTAAGGTTATACAATACATCTACCCAGAGCACCCCAGATATTAGAAATAAGTAAATCCTAAAACAAAAATTATAATAATATAATGAACAACAGTACACAACAATAAACCAACACCTCTTCTGACTAACTATAGTTATGTAATACAGATGTGTGCGTAGATGCGTGTGTGTGAGTGTATATGTGCGTGTGTACAGATTTATATATCGGTACCTTTACACATATTTTAAAGAGACAGCCCCTGCACATGTTTGAATAGGAGGATAGAACCTTTAAAAGGAGATTCCTGTAAGAAAACTGACCCATGAAAAATAATTAAGTTTACGAAGGGGCTTTGGCAGCTTATACATGACCCATATGTGGAAACAGTGACTACAACAGCGCATAGAGTGAAGAGCTATTGTGATTCTTAACTCAAATTAGAATACCCAGCTTATACATAACTGCAGTTTTCTCTATGGTTCATATTAATGAATATACTTGGAGTGTATGCCACATAACGCTTCTGTATTAAGGATGTAACCTGCCATGGATTATATAATATAATTCTTGCTGCAAATATTACAGTCCAAAACATTGTTAACGAACCATATTTTGATAGTTGCCCTAAATGTATCAAAACAGCTAGCTTGGGAGTAACAACACACTACACCACATAAGAATAACACAAAGGAAATGAGAGGATAGACAGGTGGATCACAAAACTAAAGAGTACACTGAGACAATAAAATTAAACTAGAAGACCAAAGTCAAGAATAATTACAGAGACTTTATAACACATATTCTTACTCAAACATATGTATACACCCTAACCCTGTACTAGGGAGTTAGCAACATAACATTTTTAGCTAAAGAACCCAAATATTTCCAAGCCGATAAGGGAAGTAAATCGGGTCAGGAACGTCCTCTCAAGGGGGGTAATGATCAACCATATTGGAAGATAAGACCTGAAATCAATATATACTACTAGTCTAGTTATAAAATAAGATTTAGCTGTAACAGAACAGAGTTAGAAAATATGTAAATATTGTTTATGACAGACTTTTTGAAATCTGTATATTTTTCATTAACTAAGACAAAGATTGTTGACTATATGTTTTCGAAATTATAATGTTACATATTAAAAGTCATGGAGGAGACTTAGGGTACCAAAGTAGTGCTTTTTAGGGAATGAGTCGGGTAGGCTTTGTACAAGTAGTGAAAACATATGTAGGGTTACTAATCTTCACTTTCCTCATAAATTCTAAATCACAGGATGATACTATCCTACCGACATACAAACCTACAAAGTTAAAAACTTCTCATACCCTGCTTTATTCCTGGTCCAGGAGGTTAGTGGTTTGGCACAGGGGAGGGACGGTAATAAGAGGATGCTTTCATAACACGAGTTCGGTAAAAATTGAGCAAAAACTGATATCTATATATAAACCACAGGGCTTCATATACAAACTAATGAAATACGTAAATGTGGGAATTTGATTCATGGAATATCAAAGGGCTCCAGAACAAAAAAAAAGGAAACTGTTTTTACATCTTATCTTACAAGCTAAAGCAAACTTTATACTAGTTCAAGAAATCCATCTAACTCTAGAGCAATGGTCAGAAATCAGGGGGAAAAAATGGATAAGAGAAATTATAGCTTCGGAAGGTAAAACCAATAGTGCAGGAGTAGCTATAATTATTAAAAAACAATACCAAGACAAAATCATAGAAACCAAAATAGACAAAGAAGGGAGATGGTGCTATGTAACCCTCTCAACTCCTGCATATCCTAAACCCATTTTACTACTAAATATATACGCTCCCTGTAATAGTCAACACTCCTTTCTTGCGTCATTATACCCTATCTTAAGCCAATACCATAATTATTATATGATTCTGAGAGGAGACTGAAACACTTATCAAAATCCAAAACAAGACAAATCAAGTTTACCTCTGTCGTATAATAAACAAGCATTGATAACATTAAACAAACTTAAATACGACTTCAATCTGTATGATCCCTTTAAATATGGGAATAACCCAAATAAATCAAATAATTTTACGTTATACTCCAACTGTCATAAAATGTGGTCGAGAATCGATTTTTTTCTTAATTTCAGAAGCACTAATCACTTTAGACCCTACAGTGAACATACATGCTAGGTACCTATCTGACCATTCTAAAATCACTCTAAACTTTATTGGAAACCCTAAAAACTATACACTAAAACGAGGATATAATTGGTCCCTGAACCCCAATCTTCTAACTAAAAATGAAATAACCAAAGAGATCCAATCTATCCTTAAAACAACTCTGGCGAACCTTGCAAAACAACAGCTCCCCGCAGATATTGAATGGGCAGCACCCAAAGCCCAAATCAGGGCAATTTTTATTCAAAAAGCAACATACTATAAAAAAATTCAAGTCAGAGAGGAACAGGAACTGGAGGCTAAAATAAAATCACTTGAACATGATCTAGTAAAGAAATTTAATACACAAACTGAAACAGAACTACTGAAATGTCAAAAAGACCTATACATGTTACGCAATAATAGATTATCCTTCCATAAAACCAAAATTTTAGCCAATTATGCTAATCATGTTCAAACTCCATCGTGAGCATTAGCAAGGATCATCAACCAAACAAAATCATCCTCTCAAATTTCTGAAATAGTTTACGAGATCAAGAACTACACCAAAAATGATGATATTATTAAAACATTTGAAGATATATACTCACAAACCTATGGAGACCAACAAATACTACCCCCCCAAAAAAACAAAAAAAAAAAAAAAACAAATTGTAAGCCTGTTTCCTACCTTTCCTGTAATTAGTGTTCCAGATACAGATTTGCTGTATCCAGGACTGTTTGTAAGCTTCTGAGCCCCCCAAGCCTTTCTGTGTTGGAGGGAAGCCTTTTGGCTTATTGGTGGGAGTGGTGGGCATTAGGTAGCCTGTCTGCCACATAAGGAGTGGTTCTGGCCCAGAATTTGTAGTTGTTGGCCATTTGGGCGGTCTTCCATCTCTCTCAACTTTCTGATTTGAAGGCCTGCATTTGCACTTGTTTCTGTCCTGTAACTCCTGGGCCCATCTCATTTGCTCACTCAAAAAAAAAAAAAAAATGTATCTGCTGTTACTGTATTTGTGTTTCTTCCTACTTTATTTTGCTTGTGCGTCATCTTAATAGTACTCAATTGTATTTATTACTGCTTGGTGTAAATCATTCTAAGCCTTTTAGTTTAAGCACTTGGGCTTCAAACCAGTTGTTTTACATTAAGAAGGTTTGTGGTCTGCACTGTAGTGGCAGAACAGGTAGCTTACATCCCTCTAAGTTGGGAACTGCTGACTGAGGGCTCAGTGTCTGTTATTCTAAAAGTGTATTAATTCTGGTTTAAGCACTTGGTCTTCAGGCCAGTTATTTTACATTAAGAGGGTTCGTGGTCTGCACTCTTATGGGAGGAGAGGCTGGACTCTGCCCTTCTGAGCTGGGAATTTCTGGTTAAAGGTTTATAGTGCCTGCATATTTGAACTGCTTCTTACTGAAATTAGTACACCTTGTTTGCTGTAGCATAGACTAGATCCAGGCCTGCTGAATCTAGCTTTATTTGTATGCTTGTTATTTCCCTGAAATGCTAATTCCACCTAAAATGCAGATTTTCAGTGCTTCTGTGGATCCCTAGTGATATCTGCATTGCTTACTGTACTTATTTCCTTGTTTCACTTGAAAGAAAGTTACTGTTTGTCGTTTTTGCATTTAAGTTACCTGTAACGCATTGCATTTAAGTTACCTGGCACTTGCTCACTAAAGCAATTATATAAGTCAGCACTAAAAAATTAAAAGCACTACACCCTCACAAACTCCCCTTGAGTACCTTGTTCCCCATTGGCCCTTTTTTCAATTATAAAGGAATTCCCAATACTGTACTAGCATGTCCAAAGGTCAGTTGTCAATCTCCTCTCCGGTCCAGCTGGTGAATCTGGGAATCCTGAGGCAATGTTACAACTGCCTCGTACACAGACAACCCTCTCCTCCTCCCAACAAATTCCAACACATGTGAGAGATGCAACCATATAGCCAAACTGGAGGCTAAGCTCTCTCAACTCAGTACTGGCGTAACCAGTCAGGAGGAGAAGGAAACCACACTCACCACGATTCCAGTCTCACATAGACCTAACACGACAGCAAACCAAACACATAATGATTTTGCCTCATATCTTTGTCATAAATCACTGAGAATTACAGCCAGTCAATAATACCAAATATTAGAATTTCATAATTCTTATTTTTCAGAAAATCCAGACTGATCTAAAATGTGCTGTTCTCTTAACTTTCTAAGTTAATTAGAATAACATTTAAAAATTGTTCATGATTTTGGGCCTTTGTGCCACATTATTTCTGACTTTGACATAAACAATGATATTGAGAGCTATGGCAGTAAGCATGTTAAAATGTTGTTTTCAAAAGCCAAATGAGAGCAAAATGCAATGACTTGCATACCGCTCAACCATACCAAATTACTCAGTAAATACCAGTTTCGAGGGCAAAATATTGAGGTGCCACGAATTCCCGCATGGCCCTTTTAATTTCCGAATTTCCTGTTTTTTTTTTTTGTTTTTTTTTATTTTTTAAACTCCTGACGTCATTACATGCAGGGTGTGTGTGATGACGTCAGCTTCTGCAGACTGTGTGCACACAGCACAGCTTATTTCCCCGGCTTGCTTCGGAGTACTCTTTCCGCTCCAGGTAAAAAAAAAAATATTTAAATGTTGCTTTCTTTATACTTGAAGCTTATTTACTTAAGTGCTTAGAAGCTTTTGTGCACTTTCTTTTTACTTTAAAAAATCACTACAGAAACTGTTATGGGATGTCAGACAGGTTACTGAAACTATTCAAGTATGCTTTACTTATTTAAGTGCTAAGGGCTGCAGATTGCAGAAACTTATTTCAGTGCACTGTTTGAAACTCTAATAGCTGCAGAAACTGTTGAGGGGGTTACAACAGGTGCAGGCTTTACTTATTTAAGTGCTAATGGCTGCAGAAACTTTGCTTACTTATTTAAGTGCTAATGGTTGCAAGTTATGTTACATGTTGTGTATTTAGTGCTTAAGGGCTGCAGAAACTTATTTCAGTGCTGTGTATGAAACTCTTAACAGCTGCAGAAACTGTTACAGGGGTTACGGCAGGCAGGCTTTACTTATTTAATTTCTAATGGCTGCAGAAACTTTGCTTACTAAGTGCTGCAAGTTATGTTACGTATATATATTAGTGCTTATGGGCTGCAGAAACTTATTTCAGTGCTTAGTGCTAGAAACTCTAATGGCTGCAGACCCTTATTTAAGCTTTAGGAGAAACTGTCTACTTTTTTCTACTTTACTTTAATGGCAGGATAGCTTTGCAGGTTACCGAAACTGTGCTTTTACTGCTTTACTTTAACAGCAGGATAGCTTCAGTTATTTAAATGCTAACAGCTGCAGAAACTTTTCAGTGCTTGATGTTTGAAACTCTAATGGCTGCAAAAACTGTTACTTTATGTTAATGGCAGGAATAGTTCTGCTTATGTAAGTACTCTGTGTGTGTTATAGCCAGAAATAAATGCTAGATATTAGAGTTCATTCATTCATTCAGATTGTTCAAAAATACATGTTAATGAAAAACCTGCTGCTCAATTAACTTGTTACTTGATTTGAGGTCTTTCCCCTGCATCACTTTGTTCAAATCAGAATTCTTAAGCATGGAAGAAGAGAGGCTCACTTTAGTTATTTGCAGGTTGTACTGGGACTAAAACCACTCATTCTGTTATTGTTTATTATGCACCTTCTTGTGTAGCTAACACACTCCCACTGAGAGTGAGAATAAGAAAATTTATCTGGACTTTCTGAACTAGATTCATCAGTCATTGCTAGGCTAGTTTAACACTGTCCAGATTTTCACAAAATGTCTCTAGTCTAAATTAAACATGCAGTGTATGTTTTATTTCAGATAAGGCAAACCTACTACCCGGAATCGGACATATTGTTTGAAGTGCTTTGGAGCTTATTATCTGTTAACTAGTCTGTGTTTTTTGTTATCTACCAAGTGTGTACATATTTTCAAGAAATAAATGTTGTTTATATGTGCTTTTGTCCTTGACTGTTTTATGCCTTTATTTTTATACCTTAACTACGCAGTTTTTGAACTGTATGGGAGTTTATTAATTGAAGTTAGGACACGGATGAGTAGGACATACCATGGGAATGCTATTGCCCTTTAGCACTGTGAACAAATTCTGAGTACAGCTGATCTGTCAAGCTGTTTGTTAACAGTCTGGACAAACTGATCATCTGAACTGTTGTGAGTTATTGCAGCTAGATATGAGCAGTGATCACCATGCTGTATCTTATGCCACATATTCATATGAGGAAGGACTGTAATTCCACTCATTGTATGAATACATCAGTACGGACTAATATCCTGGCTTTATGGTCTTTAAATGTTCCTTCAAGGTGCTTTCCCCAAAGTTGTACCTTGTAAAAAATAGATGCAGTCCTTTATTTTTTTCAGGAAATGTCATGTTGAGATATTTACTACCTAGTTGAAAAAGTTATAAAAAACAGAAGCTGGCCATCCCTAGTATCTGCAAGGTAAGATGGAGGCAGTGTTGTGTAATCAGGTTATGCCGCAGTCATTTCAAGGACTTGACTTTTTGTTTATTAGAAAGGGAGTAGAATAAATTACTTGTATAAAAGAAAGAAATTAAGAAGAATGTGGACATTTGCAGAATCAAGCAGTGCTTTCATTACTGGCCATGTAGCAACAGTGGGTGGATGAACATCTGAATCACACTGGCCTCGGTAACATAACTGTCCCCGTAGGGAAAACAAATAATTTTTGCTGAAACATAGCTAACGGACACTGTCCAGACTGCAGAATGTAAAAACTGAGTAACCATTGCAAACAAAATTCGAGTTCTAGAATTGCTTTAATATTAAAAAGGGTAGCAGGATGGAATATGAGACAACATTTCAGTATGTACCCAATATGATACACCTGAATTCAGACCGCATATTATATCAATATTTTTTCTTGTTTAATTAGTCTAAACCCATGGTCACCCTTATGATAAGCAATGGATTAGCGGGGATAAAGAAACTGTGTTTGATGGGGGGAAGGGCAATCTGAATCTGACTACTATTTCACTATGGGGTCATAACAGTGTTACCTAATTTGCATTTTCCAGGATAATATTTTTACTTGTAGAAAGTCTTATATTTCAGACACTTGGAAATCTGCACTCCAGTGACTGACTCAGATACATTCTTGTGCATGATGACCATCTGTAGTAGAAATTAATAGAATCTAGACAGCAAATAAAATCTAGCTTTTACTGATGACAATAATCTGCTTCAGGACAGGAAAACTAAGGGAAAAGAAAAGGTGTACAAAGATCATGAAAAGCCCAAGTAGAAATGGAGGGTATAGAAATAGTCTTGTATAATTCTGTAGCCTGAGAGTCATAAAGTGTGATTACTGCAAATGCAAGAGTAAAGCATGGCTTCTTAACAGTAACAGCTTGGTGGAATGTGGCAGGTAGGGTAGTCTGTGGAAGATGGAATAAAGGGATCAAAATAGAAGCAGTTAATTTTTATTTTTATAAAAGAAAATTGTATTTTAGTTTTGCACAAGTTCAAATATTAATATAAATAAAACACTATTGTTCTGCTTATTTTGTGTTTCATGATCATATTTTGGTTGTCTGTTCTTCAGTTTGCATTTAAACATTGGTATCCCACAATTCCATCAGAGTGGGTGGAGTTACATAATTATATATGCATTTTTTATGTTAATCAATGTACAGATTTGTATCTATTTTTCATGGGCCTTTGGCCAGATGTTTGATGTTTCCAGGTTGAGAGGTATGATGACCTTTCTCAGTGCTTTACAGACTGAAAGAATTGCCAAATATGGTCGGTTGTTTCAGTTAGGTAAAAACAAAAAAAAAGCAAATCAGATTTCACAATATTGATAAGCCAGCAGCACTCAGATACTTGGGATTGGCTGCAATTAAAATGATCAGACAGGATAACTGTTATACTTTTTCCAACATGGCCCAGGACACTTGTCAGCTTATTATTTACTTCACTGTGATTCTTCATGCCACTTTTGCCAAATCTGGTGTCTTCACCTCTGGATAAATACTGCTTGAGATTGTTCAGTGTTGGTGTGATCATTTATGCATTTGAGAAAACAGTTTCTGAGTATTAATGTGTGACATATGCTGTTTGGAGGAGTAGGAGAATGATTAGACATAGCATCCACATATAATATCACACATATTCAAGCAGCTGTATTCATATAATATGGCACTTTTTTAAAAATGATTTAAAAATTACTTAAAGTGCTTCATTGGTGTAGACTGCAGGGAATCTAGACAAGACATGTGAAAGGATGGTGTCACACAGTGGTGCCTACTGCAAGCTGAAACTAGGAGATACAGATGCATCATAGTGCTCCAACAAGAGGGCATTCTTTTCTCCACCCCTGCAGGAACCTGCTTAAGATCTCATGCTGGTAAATACCATCTACCCTAAACTGTTTTGAATGCAAGTCCATTTCATAACAAGCTGGACATTATTTCAGATTTCTTCTGAATACCTGACCTTGTATTTGAAATCAAGACCAGTCTGGATAAAAATGTTACCCCCCCCCCACCCCCCCGCAAAGATGGCCGCTGTTCTGTAAGCACTGCTAACCCACAGCTCCTCTAACTAACTGGAATAAAATCAACCCAGAAGACAAACCAGGAATTATTTCAACATAATACTTTGAACTAATAACTCTAACCAGCATTTAAAATAATACCAGCAAGAAAAAAAAAACCTGAAACAACAGCTAAACTACTAAGATTGAAACAGGTTATCAAGGAGGGAAATAAGAAGAGAAAGCCGTGTGCTTGGAAATCCTGTCATCCTGAAATACATATACATACCGAGATTTATCAATTCCACAAATGGCAAAAGATGACAAAAATATGGACATTACTACAACTAAAACTAAACTCTCAGAATTATTATCGCCTGAGAAAGATCTAAACTCTAAAAGACAGAAAATAACAAAACAACAAGATACTCCTAAAATGGGAAACAGAGGTAAATCAGATCAACCTACAATTCTGGATGACATCAAATCAGCTTTACTTCCTATTCACGATGCAATAAAAGAGCTTTCCATCCAACTACAAACATTTGGAAATACTTTCAATCAAATAATGGAAAGAATGGATAAATCAGAAGCTAAAAATCACAGAGAATTAAGAAAAATAGTGTTAATAACCAAAAAAACTGATGCACACGAAGTACACATCCAAAACATTCAAGTAAAAATTACTGATCTAGAAGCAAGATCCAGGAGAAACAATATAATCATCAGAGGCATACCGGAAGCTATATCCCATAATGAACTGATTCCTTCTATTATCCAAATATTTGTTACCTTACTCAAAGAGCCAAAAACAGCCCAACAAATGGTAATAGAAAGGGTACACAGAGCTTTGAGAGAATCTCAAGTATCAAGCAAACCAAGACCAGTATATGTCAAATTCCTAAACTTCCAGGATATTAACACAGTTTTGCTAACTGCAAAAAAAAAAAATGGTGAGTCCATCATATGGAATAATAATACAATATCACTTGCTCAAGATCTGCCTCTGCAAATTAGACAAGCTAGACAACTTCTCTCCCCCTACTGTAAGTTTTTACTTGACAGAAGAATAAAATTTCAAATGAAATATCCAAATACACTAATATTCCAAGTAGATGGAATTAAATACTCGGTCGCCAACCATAAAGAAGCCAAAAACACCTTTCTGGCCGTTTTTAAAAAGATTCCCGCCATAGAAAGCTAACTGCACTCACTGGAATGGCTTGCGGAGCTCCAGAAGTCGGCTGCAAACCCTGCGACCAGCCAGGGTCTTTTTTCTGCATTTGTTTTGATGTAGATTAAT
Organism: Protopterus annectens; assembly: GCF_019279795.1. Taxonomy (NCBI): domain Eukaryota; kingdom Metazoa; phylum Chordata; order Ceratodontiformes; family Protopteridae; genus Protopterus; species Protopterus annectens. The sequence continues at coordinate 1,034,107,543 of NC_056741.1, forward strand.
GCTGGGCCTCTGTTTCGAGTAGCGCAACCCTGATATCTCCTCTTCAGGCCACGAGGAACAAACCAGGAAGCACAAGACACTTCCACCCTGCTAATTCTCCCATGAGGGGAACTGAAAAGACTTTTACTAACTCTCGGATGAGTAATTGCAGAGAAGGCACTTCCATAAGTCCGATCCAGATAAGGGTCCCCCTACCAGCAGCTAAGCAGTCGGCTTAGATGACCTGATGCTTCGTGAAGGCTCTGAGCAAAGGTGGATGGAAGAGGAGGGGAGGGGAAGGAAGAAGAAGGGAAAAGAAAGACAAGAACAGTATACATAGTTAAAAACACTTTAAACCGACATTCTCTTTTCCTTTTTTTTTTTTTTTTCTCGCTCTTCCTTGTGTTTTAAAGTCTGGAAATAACTTTATATTGATTAGACATACAATGAAGAACTAACAACAGAAAATAACTGAATAGGCATAAAACAAGAGGAAAACATTATAAAATCAGTAGTTTCCTGACATACACATCATAAGGCAAATACTATATGAAGAATAAGGCACTTCCAAGAAGTTATCTGTCCCAACATATTTACTGCTTATATTATACCAACCAAAAAGAGTACTCTTTTTTTATAGTGACGCAAGTGTTAAACAATTAACAAAATGATCATGCAGTTAACTTGTTACATACTAGTAAGGTTATACAATGCATCTACCCAGAGCACCCTAGATATTAGAAATAAGTAAATCCTAAAACAAAAATTATAATAATATAATGCACAACAGTACACAACAATAAACCAACACCTCTTCTGACTAACTATAGTTATGTAATACAGATGTGTGCGTAGGTGCATGTGTGTGAGTGTATATGTGTGTGTGTGAACAGATTTCTATATCGGTACCTTTACACATATTTTAAAGAGACAGCCCCTGCACATGTTTGAATAGGAGGATAGACCCTTTAAAAGGAGATTCCTGTAAGAAAAACTGACCCATGAAAAATAATTAAGTTTACGAAGGGGCTTTGGCAGCTTATACATGACCCATATGTGGAAACAGTGACTACAACAGTGCATAGAGTGAAGAGCTATTGTGATTCTTAACTCAAATTAGAAATATCCGGCTTATACATAACTGCAGTTTTCTCTATGGTTCATATTAATGGATATACTTGGAATGTATGCCACATAAAGCTTCTGTATTAAGGACGTAACCTGCCACGGATTATATAATATAATTCTTGCTGCAAATATTACAGTCCAAAACATTGTTAGCGAACCATATTTTGATAGTCGCCCTAAATGTATCAAAACAGCTAGCTTGGGAGTAACAACACACTACACCACATAAGAACAACACAAAGGAAACGAGAGGATAGACAGGTGGACCACAAAACTAAAGACTACACTGAGACAATAAAATTAAACTAGAACACCAAAGTCAAAAATAATTACAAAGACTTTATAACACACATTCTTACTCAAACATATGTATACACCCTAACCCTGTACTAGGGAGTTAGCAACATAACATTTTTAGCTAAAGAACCCAAATATTTCCAGGCTGATAAGGGAAGTAAATCGGGTCAGGAACTTCCTCTCAAGGGGGGTAATGATCAACCATATTGGAAGATAAGACCCAAAATCAATATATACTACTAGTCTAGTTATAAAATAAGATTTAGCTGTAACAGAACAGAGTTAGAAAATATGTAAATATTGTTTACGACAGACTTTTTGAAATCTGTATATTTTTCATTAACTAAGACTAAGATTGTTGACTATATGTTTTCGAAATTATAATGTTACATAGTAAAAGTCATGGAGGAGACTTAGGGTACCAAAGTAGTGCTTTTTAGGGAATGAGTCAGGTAGGCTTTGTACAAGTAGTGAAAACATATGTAGGGTTACTAATCTTCACTTTCCTCATAAAGTCTAAACCACAGGATGATACTATCCTACCGACATACAAACCTACAAAGTTAAAAACTTCTCATACCCTGCTTTATTCCTGGTCCAGGAGGTTAGTGGTTAGGCACAGAGGAGGGACGGTAATAAGAGGATGCTTTCATAACACGATTTTGGTAAAAATTGTGCAAAACCTGATATCTATATATAAACCACAGGGCTTCATATACAAATTAATGAAATATGTAAATGTGGGAATTTGACTCCTGGAATATCAAAGGGCTCCAGAACAAAAAAAAAGGAAACTGTTTTTACACCTTATCTTACAAGCTAAAGCAAACTTTATACTAGTTCAAGAAATCCATCTAACTCTAGAACAATGGTCAGAAATCAGGGGGAAAAATGGATAAGAGAAATTATAGCTTCGGAAGGTAAAACCAATAGTGCAGGAGTAGCTATAATTATTAAAAAACAATACCAAGACAAAATCATAGAAACCAAAATAGACAAAGAAGGGAGATGGTGTTATGTAACCCTCTCAACTCCTGCATATCCTAAACCCATTTTACTACTAAATATATACGCTCCGTGTCATAATCAACACTCCTTTCTTGTGTCATTGTACCCTATCTTAAGCCAATACCATAATTATTATATGATTCTGGGAGGAGACTGGAACACTTATCAAAATCCAAAACAAGACAAATCAAGTTTACCTCTGTCGTATAATAAACAAGCACTGATAACATTAAACTAACTTAAATACTACTTCAAATCTGTATGATCCCTTTAAATATGGGAATAACCCAAATAAATCCAATAATTTTACGTTCTACTCCAACTGTCATAAAATGTGGTCGAGAATCGATTTTTTCTTAATTTCTGAAGCACTAATCACTTTAGACCCTACAGTGAACATACATGCTAGGTACCTATCTGACCATTCTAAAATCACTCTAAACTTTATTGGAAACCCTAAAAACTATACACTAAAACGAGCATATAATTGGTCCCTGAACCCCAATCTTCTAACTAAAAATGAAATAACCAAAGAGATCCAATCTATCCTTAAAACAACTCTGGCGAACCTTGCAAAACAACAGCTCCCCGCAGATATTGAATGGGCAGCACCCAAAGCCCAAATCAGGGCAATTTTTATTCAAAAAGCAACATACTATAAAAAAATTAAACTCAGAGAGGAACAGGAACTGGAGGCTAAAATAAAATCACTTGAACACGATCTAGTAAAAAAAATGAATACACAAACTGAAACAGAACTACTGAAATGTCAAAAAGACCTATACATGTTACACAATAATAGATTATCCTTTCACGAAACCAAAATTTTAGCCAATTATGCTAATCATGTTCAAACTCCATCGCGAGCACTAGCAAGGATCATCAACCAAACAAAATCATCCTCTCAAATTTCTGAAATAGTTTATGAAAACAAGAACTACACCAAAAATGATGATATTATTAAAACATTTGAAGATATATACTCACAAACTTATGGAGACCAACAAATACTACCCACAAATGAAAACAGTAGAAACTTTCTCCAAAAACTTAATTTCTCGAAACTTGACCTAAAACAACAAGAAAAATTAATGGACCCAATATCCATAGATGAAATAACATTAACAATCCAGGAACTAAAATCTCATAAATCCCCTGGGCCAGATGGTCTCACAGCGGAATTTTATAAAACCTTTTACCCCATCATAGCACAAATCCTATTTCATATATTAAACTATATAATAAATAATAAAATTAATGATAAAAATCCAGATAGTTACAGACCCATATCACTATTAAATATTGACACCAAAATCCTAACATCTATACTGGCTAACAGAATGAAAAAATTAATGGATAAAATTACCTCTATTGAGCAATCTGGCTTTATAACATTCAGACAAATGAGTGATAATCCATTAGCACTACATACACTACTTATACACTAACCAAAACAACTTAAACATATATGCACTTGTCATTGACGCCCATAAAGCCTTTGACAGAGTAAACATGAAAGTTTTATTCCAAATTCTACCCTACTTTAACATACCCCAAAAATGTATTCAAACATTACAAATATTATACAATAACCCCTATACATCGTTATATATAAACAAAATCTGGTCTAAAAGAATCCAGATTAGAAATGGAACTCGTCAAGGATGCCCTCTATCTCTGCTACTGTTTAACCTATATCTAAAACCACTCTTTTTAAATATAAAACAAAATGTATACCATAACTCCCCAATAATCTACAACACTAAAATTTCCTTATCAGCATTTGCAGATGATCTCAACATCTATTGTACCACGCCAATTTCAGACATAAAGAAAATACTATCTGCTATTGAAGGCTTTTCCACAATATCAAACTACAAAATAAACCTCAAAAAAAAAATTTTTCTCCTTGAGAACCCCTAAACCTTTCTCACTTCTACCATTGATAGGACAAATAAAAACTGAAGAAATAATTAAATACTTAGGTATCACATTCTCCACAGACAACAAAGATTTTTATTCAAATAATATAAAACAAAAATGGAACCATATTCTACTAGACTTAAATAGATGGAAAAATCTGAAACTACCACTCTTAGCCAAAGTCTCGATAATAAAAATGAACGTCTTACCTAGACTATTATATATCTTCGTGTCCTCCCAGTTAATCATACCCAAGAAATTCTTCAAGCAGATCCACACTGAATTTGCTAAATTTATCTGGGAATCCAAAAAGAGTAGAATTTCATATGATGAACTAATGACCCCTAAAAACAAAGGTGGCTTAGACCTACCAAACTTTGAAAGTTACTACCTAATTATAAATACCAGTAGAATTTTGAGAATTGTGGAATAAAATCCAATGGACAAAACTTGGTACCCGCACTGGTTAAGAATATACCACAACCATGCCAAAAGCCTGGATATAAACCCCAAAGCATTACCATTTCTAAACACCAATATAATTAAATCCTATAATTTAATAGAACACCTTAAATATTCCATCGTACTAACACAACAACTATTTAAATCACTAAACTTGATACAAGCCATGATGATATTACAACCTCTACATAAAAACCCCAACCTTAAAATAAATAATCAGACGTTGGATTTAAAATGTTTCCCTTGCATAATAAACACAACCATATAGGATATATACCCATACTTAAACTGCTCTGTCCAAGAAATAAGAAGTCAAATGAACCTCCCTAAATCGTATTTGCTGATCCTGAGACAGATTAAAGAACTTTGTATGAGCTACCTTCATGATACTACCATTAACAAGGAAGACATAACAATGTGCTATGGAAAACTCTTCTTCTAAACAAAAAATATACCGCATGCTCATACAAAATAATAAGGGATATGAAATTCCAAAACCATATACTCATATCTGAATACTGGAAGAAAAAACTCCCATCTATTGAGGATCACAAACTAATTCAAGCAATCAACCTAACAATAAAATCTATATCCCTTCAAAAATTTGCCTTTACTCAACTTATGATATATAGCAATGCATATTACACACCCACTATCTTACATAAATTTAACTAAAAACTCCCCAACTTGCCCACATTGTAAAGATAAAACTGATGACCTTCTCCACATGTTCTGGAGCTATAAATGTGTATTCAAACTTTGTAACTCCCTGAAATTGCAACTGCAAAAAATGGGATATCAAACATTGACACTCACCTGGGAATTTATGATTTTACACATTCTCCCAAATAATATATCCAAAAACCAAGCAATCATTCTAGTCAATATTTTCCTCTTAATGAAACTGTATATAGCTACCAACTGGCTTAATCCGAACAAGAACTCTTGGGAGAGCTTTAGAGTATTGTCGATTAAACATATAGTAGCCCATAAATTCATAATAAACAAAGGAACCCAAAATTCCAAACACTACAAACTCTGGGAACAGATATTTAAAATTATACTGGCATAAACCACCAATTATAGATTTAGTACAGCATGCTCAAGAAATCCCATATCATCATGCAGACATAAACTCAGATATAGGTACTGACCCATAAGACTTTATCCAGAGTAATCATATGAAGATAACCTGTTTTATGTTATTAACCTATGAAAGCATCTATGTACATAGTGTAAATAAGATTAGTTGTTTTGCTTTAGTTATGCTTTATTATAACCTGAATGCAGAATATATGTATAACACTCACTTATATATGTTTGTATATGTGAACTTCTTAATTTTTTATATGCCTTGTTGAAAAATAAATAAACATTATTGAAAAAAAAAAAAAATGTTAGCACCTTACCACCTTCACCACCATGTGGACACAGCAATGCCAGTCAGTCATTATATTTTTCAGTGACCAAAACAAAGTTCTTTTGAAGTGGCTAAAACTGTCTATTCTAAATGTGCACTTAAAGATGAGATTCCTAAGCCTAGCCCATAGGATTACCTTGGCATTGTGCCACCTGACCATAGTTCCTATTGCCTCTGTTGAGTAGAGCCACTGGAGTGATCCCCTGGGTGAATTTTCTATTTCCCATCCACTCATCAAGATTTCTCTTGAAGAGGGCCAGAGCTCTGCTTGACATGTATGGGAAGTCTATTCCATAGCATAGGCAGTCTCTGTGTTATGAACCTGTCCCTCCAGCATGTTCTGTTGATTGTGGTAATGAGGTTGAGGTCTCTGGAGCGCGTGGTGTGGAGAGATTGGGATCTCTTTAGCTGTAGCATTTCTGACAGAGTTGGGTCAAACATTGCTTTGTATGTAAAGCAGAGATCGCCTTTAAGTAGGCAATATGAGACAGAGAATAGTTGTAGTTCTTTGAGTCTGTCCATATAGGTCAAGTGTTTAAGGCCTAAGAGCCTGTTTGTGAGGTACTTTTGCAGCCTCTCCAGTTGTTGCAGGTGTCTAGTGAAGTACATGCCAAATGGGCATTCTACTCAATGACTGGCTTAATGAGGGAAGAGTAGAGGAGACAATGACCTCTTTCTTCCTGGATGCAAAACCCTTAGTAATCAGATGTGCCACATAGAAGAGCTTTCTGATCACAGTGCAATGCGGTGGTCAAAAGAAAGGTTGCTGTCAACCTGTGTTCCCAGATCTCTTATAAAGCTTTCTGTGTTCAGTGGACTACCATCAATGTGATAATTCAAGGGGTCTGGCTTTTGCCCAAGGGAGATGACAACACATTTTTTGGCACTGAGCTTAAGGCCATGGTTCTGACACCTGTTGTTGGTCTCAGTGAGGTCTTTCTGTAGGATGTCAGCATCACTTGGAGAGTTAATAATAGCTCCCAATTTGCAATTGTCTGTGAACTTTGTCAGCCAGAGTCCCTTCGTGTTGGCCTGGACTTCAGAGAAGTAGATACCAAACAGGACAGGACTCAGGACTAAACCCTGTGGGACTCCACTCATGACTGGTCGGAAGACTGACTTGGAGTAAGCTACTTTCTCACCGTGGGTTCTATCTGTGAGCCAGTTTGCAACCCACCTAGTGATATAGGGGTTGATACCTAGCTTAGTGAGTTTTTATATGATTCCTGAGTGGGGAATGGTATCAAAGGCCTTGGCCAGACCAAGGTAGGCTGTATGAACCACCTTGCCTTCATCCACAGCTCTGGTGACTGACTCAAAGAAGTCGAGCAAGTTGAGAAGGCATGATCTACCATTCACAAAACCAAACTGTGTAGAATCTAGAGTTTGGAGCTTCCCAATATCCTTGTTTATTAGGTCCACGATGTGTTCTATAGCTTTGCATATCAGACTTGTCAGGCTAATGGGTCGATAGTTCCCAGGCTCTGTAGTCGCTCCTCCATTGTGGAAGGGGGTGACTGTAGCAGTGCGCCATTTCGTAGGAACAAAGCCTGAGGTGAGGATGTGATTGAACAGGGCACACTGGTCAGGTGCCAGTTCACTCTGTAGTTCATGTAGAATACAGCCAGGGATATTGTCAGGTCCCATAGAAGCTGTATTATTGGTCTTGGACAGTATGGTTTTAACCTGTGCAGCAGTAATGCTGGGTGTCTGGAAATCTATTGGTTTTGTGATTGGTGCTTTGGGAGGGGGGTAAAGTTGGCACTGAATCTGTCGGACAGTATATTGCCAGTATCTGTTGGCTCTGTATAGGAGGTACCATTGTGCAGTAGCTCAGACGAAATCTGGGTATTGACGTGGAGATGCTTTACATAACTATAGAAGGCCTTGTGGTTGTCTGCTGCAATTCTGTTTTCATAGCTAGCTTTAGAGGATTTGATGAGGGATCTCAACTTTTTGTTGAGGCTGATAAGGGAGTTTTTCCAGTCTTGGGACTTCACCTTATTTCACATCAGTTTCCTCCTTCTGTTGTAGAGTTTGTTTATGGCAGGGGACCACCAGATTGACTTCTTTTTTTTGGAGGAGAGCATCTTGGTTCTATTGGGTATGGCAAGATCCATGCATTTGTGTATGTGTGTATGTGTTCGTATAGTGCATTGATGTATGATTCAGCGGTCATGCAACTATTCTCCAATTGCATGGGTGCCGTTAAGTTAGCCACCTCTGCTTTTAGGAGCCCAAAGTTAGCTTTGGAGAAGTTTTTCATGGTGGTTACCTTTGTGGGGGTGGGGGAGGGAGGGATGCGGATTTCCAAGGTGATTAGTTTGTGGTCAGATCTAACCAGGGAAGAATTGACTATATCACCATGTTAGTAATGACCAGGTCAAGGATTTTGCTACCTCTAGCTGGGGTAAAAACAAACTGGTCCAGGGCATTGGAATTAATGAATTCCAGGAAACGTTGGGCAAGTGTATTGGTACATGAGTAGTTTTTCCAGTAAATGGAGGGGTAGTTGAAGTCGCCCAGAATGAGAGTGTTAGGTTGGACCCTAATATTCTCCAGGGTGCTTAGAAACATGTAGTGTGAGTATTGGGACATGGTTGGGGACCTATAGCAGGCTATGATGCGAATAGCTGTCTAACCCAATGTTAGCTGCACCAGAAGTATCTTAGATGCATTATGTTGGGCTACCAGTCTGGAGGTGTGCACATCCTTTATGATTATGGAAACACCACCGCCTTTGGAGCTTCGGGCCAAGTTCTGGGGCTGAAAGGGGTGGAATGAGTTATAGCCTGGTAGTGCAGGGGTGCTTTCTGCTGCTTTGAACCAGGTCTCGGTTACAGCACAAATGTTGATGTTCTCCATTTTAAAGAGTACTTTGAGCGAGTGCATTTTGAGATTTAGACTTCTAGATTGAGCAGCATGACCCTCAGATTGCATTTGTTTGTAGCTGTTATGGTAGTCATTTGGTCTTTGGAACACCACCTAAAAAAGGCACTATAGGGGTGGCAAGAGCCTTGACCAGATTCCGGAAGCTCAGGGGTGACAGATGCAGGCCATCTCTGGCAAAGCATTGAGGTCTGTCAATCATGTCATCCTAGGCAGGAAGATAGTGGATCCCCTTAGAATGACACCAGAAACTTAGCCAATTTTTGAAATCAATCATTTTCTGCTTGTACTGTGGTATCATTCTGGCTGATGGTAGGATGCTGCTCAGGGCTTGGGTCATACCCGCCTGGGTAACATAATCCGACAGCTCCTCCATGTCTCTTTTCATGTATTCCAGGGAGGTACATTTCAGGTAATTCACAACCACATGTACAATGAGAGAGTCATATTTGTACCTGTTGTTGAGGGACCTGAGTGCGTGCATTATGTGGCAGATCCTGGTGCCTGACAGGCGGCTGACTGTTACTTTCTCCTTATTCAACCTAGTGAGTGGGACATCAGTGTGCCTCATTATCGAGTCACCTGTGACTAGTGTGTTTGCCATGCTGTTTTGCCTTAAAGGCTTTGGTTGAGTGTCACACTGTTTAGGAGAGTTATGTCTCTCATGATTAGTGTCGTGTTGTGGTGGTCAAGTGCATTTCTGTCTTGGAGGTCTCTGCTGTTTGCGTACATTTTTATTGAGAGCCTCCATGAAGGTGGGTGTGTGCTGGTGTGTGTTCTGGAAGGCAATGTGTTTCATGTGGTGTGGTGCAAGTGATGACCTTCTCCTCTTGACCAGCTATTCCGGTCATGGCTGGACAGTGAGTGTCTTCCAATTTATATATATATAAATGAATCTCTCGCAAGTCTGAGTGTTGGGAGGTAAGAGGAGAGGATTGCCAGTGTACATGAGGCTGTTGCTACATTGCCTCTGAATGCCCAAGTTCACCTGGTTAATAGGAGAAAGCACAGGGAACTGACCTTTAGACATGTCTGGAGGGGTGGGCATTAATAATGGAGCTGTTTCCTTGTAGAACGTTTAGTGCTGGTAGCACTTTTGTGTGCTACAATAATTGCTACAAGAAGTCTGGTAAAGTGCTAAATTAATAAGCTAGTAAAAGTGCAGGAGAGGAGAGGAGAGAACTAGCAGATTTAAGGGAAAAATTGAAGAATTTGGCACCGCTCAGAAGCTTACAAATAGTCCTGGATACAGCAAATCTGTATCTTGACTAGACTAGTTACAAGTAAGGTGGGAAGCAAGTGCAGATGCAGGCTTTTAAACCAGAAAGTTGAAAGAGATGGAAAAACTGCCCAAATGGTCAATAAACTACAATTTCTGGGCCAGAAACCACTCCTCGGCTACCTAGTGCTTACCACTCCCACTGATAAGCTAGAAGGCTTCCCTCCAACACAGAAAGGCTTGGGGGCTCAGAAGCTTACAAACAGTCCTGGATACAGCAAATCTGTACCTGGACTAGACTAGTTAGCATAAACGCGGACTTTTAAACCAGAATGTAGAAGGAGATGGAAAAACTGCCCAAACGGTCAATAAACTATCATTTCTGGGCCAGAAACCTCTCTTGTTGTGGTAGATAGGCTACCTAGTGCTTACCACCCCCACTGATAAACTAGAAGGCTTCCCTCCAACAAAGAAAGGCTTAGGGGCTCAGAAGCTTACCAACAGTCCTGGATACAGCAAATTTGTATCTGGGCTGGACGAGTTACAGGAATGGCAGGAAACAAGCTTATAATTTTTTTTTCCGAAAGCAGCTAAAACAGCACTAAAAACAAATCAAGTGCAGTGCAAGCTAGCACAATTGAGTGTGTAGCAGTATTAAAGCAAACAAAGTTTAAATACATGCAATTTATTCAAAATGTATTCTGAATTGAATTCAATTGTTGCTTTATTCAACTCTGAACAGTTAAAATGTCCCAAAAATATACTTATCAGCTGAGAAGTACACTCAGTCAGAACACAAGGAGATTTTTTTTAATAAAGTGCAAAGGGATAAAGGAGTAGCAGAAGATAATTCAAGGTTAAGTACCTAAGTGGGTTGGCCTTTTCAGATGTTCTCTTTGTATTAGGTAGAATGAACACTAGACTGGGAGGAGTGCCCCAGATCAAATTTACAGTAGGGGTGGGCAACTGCACTAGTAAACACCTAATGGTGTTTAGGAATGTTGTTGCATATCTGCTAGCACTATTGTAAACAGATTTTAAAATCAGAGTTGAATCACATCACATTCTGTAGATGTTGCTGATTTTTTGTCAGATGCCAGCTGTTCACTAATATGCAATGCAATCTAGACAGGATGGGGTCACCCAACATTCCATGCTGGTTAGCCTCATTACTGATGGTAGGTGCAACAAGTATATAAGGCAAGTTCTGCCCTTCCTAACAAGATGGTAGGAGTACAATGATGACTTGTTAAGGAGGGAGCAAGAGAAATGTGGGTATGATTTTGGGCAACACAGCAGTTAGGCAAGGTAAATTCCAACTGTCCATTACATATTGACATATGTTAGTATAAGATTATATTGTTATTTTGCTTGTCTACAGCCTATGTATTCCATGGTGTGAGAGCTGGGCATCTCCTGGCTAGTCAGCAGCCCTGCAACCAATTTGTTAAATGGTGTGGGATCTGGTCATTCCCTAGATAGTCATCAGGCCTATAGCATATTTGTTCTATGCAGCTCGACATCCCCTGGGTAAGTTATTAGCCCAGCAGTCCATTAGTTCCATTGTGTGGAAGCTAGTCATCCCTCAGTTAGTCAGTTACCCTAGAGTTCATTTGTTCCATGGTGTGGGAGCTGGTCATCCCCTGGGTTAGTCATCAACCCTACAGTCCACTTGTTCCATGGTATAGGAACTGGGCATCCCATGTGTTAATTAGTAGCCCTGTAGTTCATACATTCCATGGTGTGGGAGTAGCTGAGTATCCCCTGGGTTAGTCAGTAGCCGTACAGTCGATTTGTTCCATGGTGTGGTAGCTGGTCATTCCTGGGTTAGACAGTACCCCTACAATCCATTTATTCCATGGTGTGGGAATTGGTAATCCCTGGGTTAGTCTGTAGCCCTATAATCTATTTATTCCATAGTGTGGGAGCTGGTCATCCCTGGGTTAGTCAGTAGCCCTATAGTTCTTTCATTCCATGGTGTGGAAGCTGAGCATCCCATGGGTTAATCAGTAACTTTACAGTCCATTTATCCCATGGTGTTGGAGGGGTTGTCCTTCCCTGGTATTAGTCAGTAACCCTACAGCCCATTTGATCCATGGTGTGGAAGTAGCTTTGCTTCTCTGGGCATGGTCATCCCTGGTTTAGTTAGTAGCCCTACAATCTATTTGTTCCATGGTGTGGGAGCTGATCATTCCTGGGTTAGTCAGTAGCCCTATAGTTCTTTCATTCCATGGTATGGAAGCTGTGCATCCCCTGGGTAAATCAGTAACCTTACAGTCCATTTATTCCATGGTGTTGGAGCAGTTGGCCTTCCCCTGGATTAGTCAGTAACCCTCCAGCCCATTTTATCCATGGTGTGGAAGTAGCTGTGCTTCTCTGGGCAGTCAGAAGGCCTACAGCCCATTCGTTCCTTGGTGTGGGAGCAGGGCATCCGCTAGGTAGACAGCATGCCTATAGTCTATTATTTTCCATTTTGTGGTACTTGTGCATACCCCCAGTTCTATTTGTTCATTGTTGTGGAAGTTGGGCATACCATGTCTAGTCAGCAGCCCTACCACACACTTGTTTCTGTCCTGATAGTTGTTTTGTCCAATCTATTCTTTAATGATGAGAGTTGGGTGGTTAGTGAATGAACCATTTTGCTGATCTTGTGGAGCAGACTACTCATCCCCTGGTTTCCTGTTCTCTGCTGCATGCTGCAAACTACAGGGCACTTGCCTCTTCATACTGAATACACTAGCTTTGTCCATGACACAGGCATGTGTTGTATGGGTGCAATGCTCTGTGCTCTCACTAGGTGTTACCCAAATGGCCAGACCAGTGATGGTGAACCTTTTGGGCTCTGCGTGTCAAAATTTCAGAAAATGCCTATATTGACTCTGCTGGTGTGCCAAACCCCCCCCCCCAAAAAAAAAAAAAAAGAGAAACAATTCTTTACATATCCATTTATTTAAAAGAAAATACAGTCCAATCGTGTGCTGCTATGTATTAAAAAGTAAAAGAAAAATCAGTAACTTACAATAGAGAAAACAATATGTGCACTGATAATTGGGCTTAAAATAGTGCACCAAAAAATTACCCTACTTTTAATAGTAATTTTGAATTGAACTGAAAAATATGGTACACATTGCATTTGATTTGATTAATGATTTTTTGTTGCTGGGTTTTAATAAATAAATAAGTGCAGGGTTACATATTTCTTGTATTGTTGTTCATTCAGTTTCTTTGGTAACTTGAGTGTTGGTGAATGCTGGTGTGCCACCCAAAACTATGTGGTATGTCACCTTTGACATGCGT